>NW_027457805.1:0-65000 GCF_050624435.1 Tenrec ecaudatus
GAAGAATAAGGAAAACTACAGAAAACACAAAATGAATATCGCTTTTGTTCGTTTATCCATTTGCAAAAGACATAATACCTATAGTGCTAAGAATAGTATTCAAAGTATCTATTACTACCCCCTCAAAGCTTACATACTAGTCACCAAACTCAAACAAATACAATGCTATCAAGTTGATTACAACTTATAGCAACCTCATATAGGGCTTCCAAGACTGTAAATCTTTACAGAAGCAGAGAGCTTCACTTTTCTCCCCCTGAGTGACTGGTGCATTTGAACTACTGACCTTGTGGTTAGCAGCCCATTGCTAAATGATTAGTTCCATAATCATTACGCTTACTTAACTCTACATTCTTTTAATTATTTCTCTATCAGTCCAAATTGCATCTGGCTACATGGGAAAAAACAAACCGACACTAGTGGTCTAATCACAAAAGCTTCATTTTTCTTATATTAACACCAAAAATACCAAACCAGTTGCCACTGAATTGATTCTGATTTACAGTTACCCCATATGATTCAGGGTAGAACTGTGCCCCATGAGGTTTTCAAGGGCTGAATTTTTAAATGTAGATTGCCAGGTTTTTCTTCCAAGGCATCTTTGTCTTAGCAGTGAATTGTGTTAACCCTTTGCACCACACAGGGGTTTGTCTTATACAATAGTAAGTCTTGAAATAGGTAGCCTAGGTCTGGCGTATTTGCTCAGGGACTCATCTTGGATATAGGAGAATGCATGCTTTTTGGTCTGCCAAACTCATGTAACCTATGTGACTCTCTCATCTTTCAATATTCTGACTAGGGAGCATGACAGCAGAAGAGCCAAGGACAAAAATGAAATGGGTTATGCCAGACAAGTGTTTTGCCTTAAACAACAACAAAAACTTTCTTGGGAGTCCTACTCAGTATCTTTCACCTACACATATTTGGCCCAAACTGGGTCAAATGCTTATGCATAGCTGCAAGGGAGCCTAGGAGGGAGCGATTTAAGTAGGTACATTATCACCCTAAACAAAATTGAGCTTCTATTAGTAGTAAGAATGAGAAAAATGGATACTGTTTAGGCATATAGCAGGGTTGGGTAGAATTCTATTTTGTGTCTTAATTTACATTTTGAATGAACTCAGAAAAAGTCATAGAGAGTAGAACAAAGGGATGGATGCGCATCCAACCACCTCAACTACTCATTTCTTTTCATGCTCTCCCTCTAGCTTCCCTGAATAGTTCTTGGTTACACATTGGGCCGCTAATTGCACGGTCGGTATTTTGAAATCACCGGCTGCTCTTCGGGAGAAAGATGGGACTCTACTCTGTAAAGAGGTACAGTCTCAGAACCTCACAGGTACAATTTTACCCATGTCCTGTAGGGTCGATATGAGTTAGCATTGATTCAATGGCAGTGAGCTTGGTTTGGATAGATATGTGGAATCTTAGGATGGAATAGTTTGAATACACAGAAAAAAATTCAGTGGAATCATAACCCTCTAAATAATTACCCTCTAAAGCCACAAAGATCAACTGTGTCCAGCATGGTGACAGTTTAGCATATGCCATGGGCACATTGCTCATATCCCAGTGTTGTTAATCAACAAAAACTCACGCACTGCCACTTATAGTGACCCTATGCACAATAGAATAAAAGCCTTTCTAGTCCTGTGACATCCTCACAATGGTCATATTTTAGCCTATTGTTACAGCCACTGTGTTGATCCATCTCATTCAGGGCTTACCTGTTTTTTGACGATGCTCTACCAAGTATTTTGTCCTTTTCTAGGGACTAATTTCTCCTGATACCATGTTCAAAGTATATGAAATGGAGTTTTACCATCCTCACTTCTAAAATACATTCTGGCTGTACTTCTTCCGGGATAGACCTCTTTGTTCTGCTGGGCATTCATGGTATATTCAATATTATTTGCAACATCATATTTTCTTCAGTCTTCCCTATTTATGGTCCATCTTTCACATGCATATGTCAAACATTACCATCAAGTCTATTCTTATTCATAGTGACCATATAGGGTTTCCAAGGCTGTAAATCTTTACAGGGTCAAATAGCTTCCTCTTTCTTCTGTGGAGCAGCAAGTGGGTTGAACCACCAACCTTGCTGTTAGTCATTCAACCCATACCAGACACTGAAATTAAGACTCCTTTCACATGCATCTAAGGTGATTAAAAATATCAAGGCTAAAAGCAGGCATAATTTGCTAATCCCCAGAGTAAAACATTTGCTCTTTCACATTTTAAAGAGGTCTTTTACAACAGATTTTTCCAATGAAATACGTTGATTTATTGACTGCTGCTTCTGTGAGTATTGATTGTGGGTCCAAGTAAAATAGAGTTTAGCTACATTTCTCTATTTGTAATGATGTTGTGTGTTTATATTTGTCAAGTTGAGAAGACATTTGTATTCTTAGTGTTGAAGACTAATTCATACTGAAGGTGTACTATATGAGCTTTATCAGTAAGTACTTCAAGGCCTATTGACTTTCAGCCAGCAAGATTGGGTCATCTGCATAATACAGGTTGTTAATGATTCTTCCTCCAAACCAGATGCCTCAACTTCTTCATACAGAGCAACTTCTCAGATTATTTGAATAAGTATAGTGTGATAGATAGGTAGGTTTATAGTGCCAACCTGGCCAATAAGAACATGTGGGATTAATAAGTTAGCAGTTTGTTTCGTGGGCAAAGAGATAAATGGCTCAGCAAGCCACACCTATCTCTCAGTTGCTCTCTGGTGATCAGACCAGTGTGTGGCTGCCTTACCTAGTTCTGCAGTTTGCTGCCTGGCTGTACTGCCATATTTACTGTTGCATGGAAGTGAGTTAAACTGAGTCCTTTGTACTGCTATGTGGACTAATTAGCTGTTATATTCCTTCGTGTTCTATCTATCTATCAAATCATAAATGTCCTGGTTTTGTTTCTCTAGAGAACCCTGTCTAACACATATGGTGAAAGGATATAACCACAACACACACTCTCCTGATTTTAAACCACGCACTATCCACTTGTTCTATTCGAACCACTTCCTGTTGGTTTGTGTACAGGTACCACAGGAGCACAATTAAATGTACGGGAATTCCCATTGTTCTCATATGTATTCATATGCTACCCAAAGTTTGTTATGATATACAGTAAAATCCTCTGCATAGTCAATAGTACATAAGTAAGCATTTTCCTTGTATCCTGTTTTCAGCCAAGGTCCATCTGAAACGAGCATTGATATACCTTACCCCATGCCCTCTTTTAATACAGCCTGGATTTCTGGCAGCTTCCTGTTGACATATTGCTATAACTACTTTTAAAGGTATCATCAATAAAATTGTACTTGCATGTCATATTAATGTTATTTTAAATTAATTTGCAGATTTTGTTGCGTCATATTTCTTTAGAATGGACACAAATATTAATCACTTCCAGTTGGTTGGCCAGATAGCTATCTTCCAAATTTCTTGACATGGACTATCACTGCATGAGCATGTTGAAATATTTCCATTCCTATCCCTTCCTTGCTTTTCACTAATGCTTACATTGCAGCTTCAACTTCCTCTTGGCCTTTTGAACTAGTAGAACCTCAACTAATTCTTGGGAACAGAGACTCTGTACACTCCGTCCATATTCTTTGGATTCTCCCTACATCATTCAATAGTTTGATAAATAATCCTTGAACATTGTAATCCGAGGCTTGGATTTTTTCTTCTGTTCTTTCAATTTATGATATGCTGACTGTACCCATTCCTTTTGCTTTCCTAATTCCAGGTCTTTACACGTTACAATATAATTCTTTACTTTATCTTCTCAAGCTGTCCTTTCAAATTTTTCTGTTCAACTCTTTTATTTCATCATTTCTTCCATTTGCTTTAACTGCTTTAGGTTCAAGAGCAAGTTTCCCAGTCTCCTCTGATATCCACTGTAGTATTTTCTTTCTTTCCTGTATTATTAATGATCTTTTTGAGGAGCCCCCAATAAAATGATTTATGATAAATAAATAAATAGCCACAGGTGACATGACAAAAAAAAAAAGATTGATGACCTTTATGCTATTTCACAAGTCTTCTGGTAGCTGATCATTAATGTTCAATATGTCCGAACCATTCTTGAGATAGGCTCTAAATTCAGGTGAGATATTTGTGATAGTAAGGTTTCGTGTCAATTTAGCTTGACCAGGATCTTCAGAAGGTGCAGCTCACACTATCCTTGGGGGTATGACCTATTTCATAGCTATAAGTAGACTGTGGAGAATGGGCTCACTCTTTTTCTTCCTGATGAAATGACCCTGGACCCTACGTCTGGCTTCTTGGGATGGCAATCACCATGAGACCTGCTGACCCTAAGAGCTGTCTGTGGCCTGCCAACTGCCTGTTGACATTGGATTCTCCCAACTCTGCTTCCACCAACCTGTGGTTTTCCTGTTTCTTGGGCTATTCCTCCAACAGCTTCAGGAGTCTGGAAGGGCCTCTAGTTTGCATCTGATTTATGGGCTGGAGTTGGACTGGGGTTTCTTGTTGTGTGGACTTCTTAATGTAAAATTCTTTATTGATATAAATTTCCTTCTTCTACATGTATCAGTATCACTGGTTTGTTTCTCTAGAAACCCCAGCCGACCACAAATATAATATAGACTGTATTTGGGCTCTTTTGCGTTCTTATTTTAATTTTCTTCAGGTTTGATTTGAACTTGCATATTAGTAATTGATAGTCTTTTACATAGTTGGCCCCCGGTCTTGTTTTGTCTCAATGATATTGAGCTTCTCTATCATGTCTTCCCACAGATTTAATCAATTCCATTCCTGTGTTTTCCACATGTATATATGCCGCTCCTGTTGTTGAATAAAGGTGTTTGCAATGAGGAAGTTATTGCTCTTGCAGAATTCTTTCATGCAGTCTTCAGCTTCTTTTCGATCCCCAAAGCCATAGTTTCTAATTACTCTTCCTTCCTTTTTGTTTCCATGCGTGCATTCCAATTGTTAGCAATTATTAATGCATTTTCAGTACATGTGTGGTCAATTTCAGACTAAAGAAGTTGGTACAATTGTTCATTGGCTTTAGTGGTTTGTGAGAAAATTTGAATAATGGTTCTATTAACCGGCCTTCCTTGTGTATGAAGATAAATATTATTCTGTCACAGGCAGCATTGCACTTCAAGATAGATCTAAAAATGCTCTTTTTGAGGATGAAAGAGACATTCTTTTGAATTTGTCATTGTCAGCATAGTCATTCTTATCATTTTAAGATTCAAAGGGACTATTTCAACTCACCAATGCCTAGGATATTGATCTTTATAGGTCAGATTCCGTTTTTTTATGATTTCCAATTTTCCTAGATTCTTATTTTGCACGTTTCATGTTCTGATTATTAATGAATGGTTGCAATGATTTTTCTCATTTTGAATTATAATCCATTAGCAAATGAAGGTGCCAGAAGAAGCTTTAGTACACTTTGTTGCTAGATGCCTTCAAGTCAGTTCTGTCTCATAATAATGCCTACACAACAGAATGAAACATTGCCTGGTCCTGCCCCATACTCAAAAATTTTGTTATGTTTGAGTCCATTGTTGTAGGAATTGTCTCGATCCATTTGATCGGGTGTCTTCCTCTTTTTGCAACCCCTCCACTGTAATGTGTATGATGTCCTCCAGGGACTGGTCTGTCCTGATAACATCTGCAAAGTACATGAGATGAAGTCTCGCCATCCTATCTGCCAAGGAACATTTAGCTGCACTTCTTCTCAGACAGATTTATTTGTTCTTCTCTCCACCCATGGTACTTTCAGTATTTTTTTGTCAGTACCTTAATTCAAATGCACCAGTTCTCCTTCAGTCGTTCTCATTCAATGTTCAAATTTCACATGCATAAGGTGTGGCGGAAAATGCCATGCCTTGGGCCAGGCGCAACTTAATCCTAAGTGAAATTCTTGATCTTCAGTACTTTAAAGTGGTTATGTGCAGTAGATTTGCCTAATGCAATATGTTATTTGTTTTTTGATTGTTGTTTCCATGAGCATTAGCTGTGAATCTAAGCAAGACGAAATCCTTGATAACTTCAATATTTTCTCCATTTATTATGATGTTATCTACAGCTCCTGTTGTGAGGTTTTGAGTTATCATTAAGGTGGACTCTACTTTGAGGAAGCTCTCTTTCTCGGTGATATTTTGATCGTTTTGCAATCTGAGGGACTCATTTTCTGGCATTATAAAAGACAATATTTTACTGCTATGCATAAAGTTTTCAATGGTGAATCCCTCAGAAGTGGACTGATTGTTTTGTCGTCCTGTCAGTTCTTAGTCTGGAAGCTGTGTTGAAATCTGTTCACCGTGGGTGATCCTGCCTGGTATTTGAAGTACTAGTGGACTAACTCCCAGCATCACAGCAAAGCACAAGCTACCACAGTGCAGCAAATTGACAGATGGGGCGCGGGAGGGGAGTTGTCATTGTTAGACACTGTTAATTTGGCTCTAACTCATAGCACCCACAGCCTGTTTCCTCACAGTTAATATTGGAGACCATTTTTGCAGCCAGTATGCCAATTCATCCCATTGAGGACCTTCTTTTTTTCACCACTGCACTTTACCAAGTATGATATCCTTCTCTAGGGACTATGCTCAGCTGTTAAGATGTCCAAAGTATGTGATATGAAGTCTTGCCATTCTCACGTCTAGGAAGCATTCTGGCTCTACTTCCGCCAAGAAAGATTTGTTCCTTCTTCTGAAAGTCCATGGAATATTCAATATTCTTCACCAGCATCATAATTCAAAGACATCAACTTTTATTTTACCTTTCATAATTATTGTCCATTTTCAAGTACATATGAGGTGATTGAAAATGCCATAGTATGATAGTTACATAATTTTATGTCAGTTTGAAGATATGTAAAAGTGTAAGGTTGGTATCCAATCTGTCAATCACACCATAGCCTGATGGTGCCTCTTTGTGACCATGGCCTTCTCATAAGGAGGGCCCTGGGAACCTCCCCTTCTTTTTGCATTCACCTGACTGCTTCCTGCCCACGTTGAGAGCTGCCAGAGTCTTGCCATGCTTCCATCGACCTTGGGTCCACACGACATTGCAATCACTGGCCTTTGACATCCCTGCATTCTGCATCATTGCATGTAACTGCGTAAGTTGGAAAGGAACTTATGGGCTAGTGTTGGACTTATGGACTTGAGTTGGACTGGCCTGGGATATTTCCTTGAAATAGAAATACTATAATGACTTCTTGATTAAAAACGATTTATTGCACATATATGAGTGTCACTTGATTTGTGTCTCTAGTCAGCCTGGCTTACATCCAGTTCACTGCCATCAAGTTGATTCCAACCCTTAGCAACTCTATAGGACAGGGGAGAGATATCCCTGTGGGTTTCCAATACTGGAACTTTGTATGGGAGCAGAACTGCTGATCTTGTGTTGAGCAACCCAACTTGGTTGGTTCTGACGCATTATGTTTGTAACCACTATACCACTAGGGCTCAGCTGTGCCTTATTCCTCAAAGTGACATCTTTTAACACTGGAAATTGGTCTTCAGCAAGATCTACCAGAGTACTCGGTCATATGACTTATTTTCTTTTTACACTGTTTTGATTGTGATGTGAGGGAAAATCTACAGAGTAAATTGATTTTCTTTACAATTCATGCAATGTTTTATTATATTGATTGCAATACCTACAATGCAATACTACTTTTCCTATTCCCTCCCTTTGTTTGCCGTTTCCATTGGTCTTTCGTTCCCATGCCTTCCTGCCTTCTGAGTAACTCCCTGACAAATGCTGGGCTCTGAATTGTACATCGTTGACAGTATAGGTCTCCTATTTGGGGGCTGAAAGTTGAGCCATGGAGGTGAGGTCAGGTGTCAAATGGGAATTCCACTAGTGCCTATCACATCCTAAGGTTAGTCTTCTTATTTTGAGTTCTACATTTTCCCCAGTTGATCCAGGGCCTACTACTGTGAGCACTTTCAGAGCAATCTGCAGTGAGAACCCTATGCTATCTTGGTCTTCTGGACTCAGCGCTGTGGAGCCTGGGCTTCATGTGGTCAGTGAATCCCTTTCATCTTCTTTTGATGCTATCTGTGTAATTCTGTATTTTGAATTTCTCTTCAATTTTTTCAGCTAGTGAAATGCACATGCTTTTCATTTTTGCTGTCCTAATTCCAGGTCTTTGCACCTTTTCATATAATTCTTTATTCCATCTTTTTTAATTCCCCTTTGAAATTTTATGTTCAGCTTCTTTATTCAGCGTCTTTACTTCATCAATTATTTCTATATTTCTCTCTCTCTTTTTCGTACTTCATCATTTCTTTCATTGGCTTCAGCTACTCCACATTCAAGGTGACATCGTTTTGTCTTTTCTTTAGTTTCTATCTTTTTTATTATCTTTGAATTTCTTTATTTATGATGTTCTTGATATTATTGCAGAACTCGTATCATCTCAGGTGATTTGTGTTCAATGTGTCAACTTTCTTCTTGAAGTATCCTCTAATTTAGATGAGATATACTCAAATTCATACTTTGACTCTTGGGGACTTGTTTTAATTTTGTTGGAATTCGAGTTGAATTTGCCATTGATGGTTTGTTCCACAGTTCGTCTCCAGTCTCGTGACTGATGATATTGAACTTCTTTATACCGTAAATACTTGAGTATAAGCCGAGGTTTTTTCAGCACATTTTTTATGCTGAAAAAGCACCCCAGCTTTGGGGGATAAAATTAGTTGCCTTGGGTTATACTCGAGTATGTATAGTAGTTTATTTCAACAGATATAGTTGATTTAATTCGTGTGTATTTCTATCGAATATACATGATCCATGTCTATGGTTACTGTTTACATCCCTGAAAAATAAATCTTCAATCAATAAGCCATCCTTATTGGAAAATTCTATCATGAGATCTCCCATGTGGCTTCCATCCCCATGGCCATATTTTCTAACTAGTGATCCTCCTCCTTAGTTTCCAATTTTTGCATTCAAATCATCAGTAGTCTTGATTGCATGTTTCATCAATTTCAGACTGAAAAGGTTGGTAAAAATCCTCAATGGCTTTATTGTTAGCATTAGTGGTTGGTGTGTAAATTTGAATAATAACTTTATTAATTATTCATCCTTGTAGGTGTAATATATCCTACACCTAACAATGGTGAACATTGGAATCGATGTTGAAACATTCTCATTTTTAACATGAAAGTCATCCATTCCTTTCAAATTTGTTACTCTGGTATGTAAACCATATTATTGTGACATTCAAAATGGCCAATACCAGTCTATTTCAGTTCAATAACACCTAGAGTGTTTGATCTTTATGTGTTCCATTTTTTCATGGCTTCCAATTTTTCTAGATCCATATTTCATGCATCCCATCTTCTTGTTAGTGATTATTGCAGTACTGCTGTTTCTTCTCATTTTGAGTCATTGCCACATCAACAAATATAGGTCCTGAAAACTTTATATCACTAAGGTCAACTCTACTTTGAGGAGACAGCTCTTCCCCAATTATATTTTGAGTGTCTTCCAACTTGAGGGGTTCATCATCCTGCACTACATGAAACAATATTCCACTGCTATCAATGTGCTCCACAAACACCACTATTTTTTTCAGATGTAGATTGGCAGGTTATTCTTTCTAGTCTATTTAGCTTGTAAGCTTTTCTGAAAATTTTCCACCACGGGTAACTATGCTTGTGTTTGAAATACCAGTGGTATATCTCACAGGATCATGATGACTTTCAAGTTATGATAGTTCAAGAACCTGACATGTCTGACAAGTTGGCATGCTAGCCTAATTCCGAATGGCCAGCACATCTCTCTTCTTGCTTTCTCTAGTTTCTGTAGACCACTGTACCTGAGCATGCATGGCTTAGGAGGTTGCGGAGTTAATTCTTGCTTCCTGGAGTAACCCTTAACCAATGACCCATAGGAGTTGTTGGACAAATAGCCACACTCCCTCACATTCTGGGCAGAAACTAGTGGATTTTCTACAGTGTCTCCAGTAAGATTAACCTCCAGTTGCTCACAATTTTAAATTGTTTGATAATGTACTTTTCATTGGCTGCCTTCTTTCTCTTTTCTATTTCCCATTTCCTTATTGATATCTCCTCAGAAAATGGCTTAATTAAAACCTTTGTCTCAGGATCTAATCCTATGGGGAACCCAAACTCAATCACACAAGACATTTGTCAAATCATGGACTTAGTGGTTATAGCTATTATATGTGTAGGTCATGGAAGAGGAGAATTCATACCATCACTTTGAATAGTCATTCGGAGTGCCAACTGGGTCCCCAGCATAGATCCTGGACATCAAAACTCACTGTTTCCTGTATCATAACACTTCCTTATAGACTTCAGTCATTCAAAAAACTCAACAAATAGCTTGCTGTCTCACTTCAAATTTTGTAGTGTGCAAATATGGCTATGTTTTCATTGTGTGTTTAGCCCTGGACAAATCAGCTTTGACCAGGAAGGTGAAGTCATGTGGAAAAACAAACCAAAAACACTAGCAGCTGTGTGTTGTGGAAGAAAACCCTGTGGATGAAGTGCAATTTTTAGGGAACAGAGACCAGTAAGATAAACCAATAAGTGTCCACTGTTTTGATGTTAAGGAGAACCCTGGTGAGGCAGTAATTAAGCACTTAAGGGCTAATCAATCAGCAGTTCAAACCCACCATCTTCCCCAAGGAAGAGTTACGATGTGGCAGTCTGACCCCCTTAAGATTTACATTGATTAACACTACCAACTGATCGGAGAGGGATAGCATTAGGGGATGCTGGATCGCAATCTTAACGAGCTCTAATGGCAGAGTGGACTCCTCATTGATCTCCTAACCACAAGGAAAGTGGTTCTAACCTATCAGTTGGTCCATGTGAGAAATAGGAGTTTGTCTGCTCTGGTAAAGATATAAGCCTTGGAAAATCAAAGGGTGAAGTTCTATTCTATCTTGTAGGGTCTATATGAGTCAGCTTCAACACAATGATAATGAGTTTGCTTTGGAATTTTGGGATAGAATAGGAGAAATATGTGCAACAAAGTTTAAACTTATTTTAAATGTTCAGTGGTATTGCTCAGAGAGAGATTCTTGGAACCCACAAGACTGTTGTCCTTAGGCACCTTCAGATCTGGAACTGAACTCACTCCCTTGGCTCAATCTTCAGCCAAACAATAGGTAGATCTATAAGGTAAAAAGTAACACTAATCAACTCTTTGAATCAAAAGGATATAATTTATTCAAAGATAAAGTTCAGAGGGGTCAGGAAAGAAGGGGGAATGGAAACAGGAGATACAAGGAGGAAGTGCGATAAGTGATATTACGTTGAGCAGACTGCAGTCAATATCATGAAGCAAAATATGTGTGAACTGTCAAATGGAAAACAGATGTATTCTGTAAACCTTCACCCAACTCACAATAAAGAGATTTTTTTCAGCCTTGGAAACCTATGAGGCAATACTATTCTGTCCTATAGGGTACCGCTGAGTTGAAATCAACCCAGTGGCAATGGGATATTGATGCTGATGCTTTCTGCCGATTCTAAAAAATAGGGTTATTAGCAATTATTGTGGAAATAGCATGAATGAGACTATGTAAATGGGGTTGGTTACAGATAAATTCTTGTAAATGTTAAAGGATAAGTGATTGAGGATGGACTTGCCCAAAAAGAGAAAATTATTGCAAGATTTTGTTCCAGGGATAAAATAAAAATAGGTTTCCTGTGGGTAAGACTTAAGCCTATAGATATGGAATTTAAGGAACTGGTATTCCATGATGGTCACCTTCCCGACACAATCACTCAAGACAAAAAGTGGGTGTATAAACAAATGAGGTGAAGAAAGCTTATGGAGCCTAGCTATCAAAAGATAAAGAGTCTAGGGTTTTAAAGACTAGAAGGTTCACATGTGGCCATCTAACTCAGAAGCAATAAAGCGCACATGAAAGAAGCACACCAGCCTGTGTGATCACAAGATGTAGAAGGGATCAGGTATCAGGCATCAAAGAACAAAAAAATCATATCATTGTGAATGAGGGCGGGTACAGTTAGGAGATCCAAGATCTATCTGTAGGCAACTGGACAACCCCTTACAGAAGGGTCGCTGGGAGGAGATGAGCCAGTCAGGATGCAGTGTAGCAACGATGAAACATATAACTTTCCTCTCATTCCTAAATGCTACCGCGCCCACTATCATGATCCCAATTCTACCTTACAAACCTGGCTAGACCAGAGAATATACACTGGTCCATATAGGAACTGGAAACACAGGGAAACCAGGACAGATGACCCCTTCAGGACCAGTGCTGAGAGTAGCAATAACAGGAGGATGGAGGAAAGGTGGGGTAGAAAGAGGGATCTGATTACAAGGATCTACATATAACCTCCTCCATGAGGGAGGGACAACAAAAAAGTGGGTGAAGGTAGATGTCGGACAGTGTAAGATAGGACAGAATAATAATTTATAAATTATCAAGGGTCCATGAGGGAGGGGAAGGGGGAAGGAGGGGAAATGAGGAGCTACTACCAAGGGCTCAAGTAGAAAGCAAATGTTTTGAGAATGATGATGGCAACAAATGTACGCAGTGGATGTATGTATAGATTGTGATAAGAGTTGTAGGAGCCCCCAATAAAATGATTCTTTTTAAAAACCTCAAAGAGCAAAACACACTATGGTTTATTGTACATCAATGATACTTCAATAAAATTACATAAAAAAGGGGAAAAAGAAATGGAATTTAAGGTAAAGAAAGTATTCCCTTTGAGGACCATATTGCAAATATATATTTAGGCAGGCAATTAGATAAAGACATTTAAAGTCTGGGCTTCTATACCTGCCATCTGTCTGTTATGAAAAGTATAATTAGCAACTAGAATCTCTCATACAAAATCAACTCAATATGGTCTTTCTGGTCTGACCTCCGTGGTGTTCTACTCTGCTTTGATGGAGCTCATCATATCATGACTCTATAACAAGATTGAGGAGTTATTTACATTCTTATGTGGAAGGTAAATCTGTTTGGCCATTCTGTTAGACTAGTTCATTTTCTTTCCTACCATCCCATCTGCCATTTTAATTCAAAACAAGGCGAAAAGCATGTATGTGCTTTTTGAGGAAGGAGAAGATTTTGGTGTGGAAGAAATTCTCTTCTAGACTGCAAGGTAAGTATTTACCCCCTCTAGCCCTGTTGGAGGAGGGGAAAAGGAAGAGAGACAAGGCAAAGAGAACAACATAGTTAGTTTCATGCCTCCTTACTTGACCTGGGGATTGAGGGGAATATCAGTGACTATGGACCTGTTGTGCTCCCCATTTGGAAGCATGAAGAATAGAGGCTGCCAGGCAGAGCAGCCCTCTGGGAAGTCACTGAAGACAAACATATAGAGAGTGCCATCAAGTCTACTGTGATCCATGGAGACCTTATATGAAATGGAATGGAGTGCTGTCTGATCTTGCACCATTGTCACACATTCCTGAATGTTGAAGTCCATTGTTGCAGCGATTAGGTCAATCTGCCTCAATAAGGATCTTCCATGTCCCTCTATTTAATCAAATATGATGTCTTCCTCTAGCAATTGTCCACTGATAGTGTGTCCAAAACACATTAGTCAGTCAGTGTTCTCTTGTGATCCATAAGGTTTTCTTTCAGTAATTTTTGGAAGTGGACTAGCAGGCCCCTCTTCCTTGTCTGTCTTAGTCTAGAAGCTTCACTGAAACCTGTCCACCATGGGCAATCCTGCTGGTATTTGAAATTCTGGGAACAGAGCTTCCAGCACCATAACAATACACAAACCATTATAGTACAACCAACTGACAGATGAGTGGAGGATATCTATATCTATATATGGAGAGAGAGAGAGTAAAACTGGCAATGCAGTCTGATTAGGCAGTATTCTGATAATCTGCTGCTAACAGAAATTATCCCCACAAATAACATCTTAAAGTAATGATGATATCAATTTTGCTCACAAATCTGCAATCTGGGCAGAGCTCAGTGAGGACACTAGTTTTGGCTTCATCAAGCATTAGCTGGGGTAGCTCAAAGGACAGAGGCTGCAGCTCTCTTAAGACTCACTCCCTCACACGACTGATACTTCTATTGGTTGGAGCTCAAGAAGAACCCTATATGTGACATTTTCATTTGGCTTGGTCTTCCTTGCAACATCCTGACAGGGTCCCAATGGTGAACAACCCAATACGACCAGGTGGAAGTCACAGAGCAACACTTCTGCCATAGTCAAAGGCCTGCCAAGATGCAAGGAAGAGGGAAAGCAGGCCCTGTTTCTGGAAAAATGAACACAAACTCATCTTGTAACAAGAGAATGTGCGATGTGCAACATTAGGACAGTCATCTTTGAAGGACACAACCTGCCATGAGCCAAGATACAGAGACAGATTTCTACGAAAGCGAAAGGGCAGGACTTAGACTTAAAGATAAAGCCACAGACTTCATAGGACAAGAGCAATAGGGAGACAAGCAAAGGAAAGCTCTAGGACGCAAGCCTAACATGGCTAAAGATAGGGACAATGTCAGGACTGAACTGGAAGCAAGCAGACACCTGTGCAAGGCAGAACCCGTGAAGTTGTGAGTGCCTTCAAAGCTAAGTCAAAGTACCTTGGGGCGTGAGAAGGGAAGGAGCAGGAGAAGGAATTAATGGGTAGGTTTATGGAATTTGTAAGTCTGGAGACAGAGCATCAGGAATAGCTGGGTTCTGGCACTCAGTTGATACCATCAGAGTTTGAACCTTTTCCTTTCAGAGCTGTTTCCTTTTGAGTTTCACGCAGGCTTCCTGATGACAGCTGTAGTTTTATCTAGAAGCTCAGGAATTCTATTAGAGAGAGGCTCTTTTCCTTTCTAATCATTGGTGGTACTATCAGGTAAGCATTGGATTGCTAACTGCAAGGTTGGCAGTGCTACCCTACCAGCTACCTCATAGGGAAAAAGATGGAACTTTCTGCTCACATAAATATTTACAGTCTGAGAAACCCCACAGGGACCTTCTATGATTCAAAATGGACTCATTGGCAATGAGGAAATTGTTTCTGGGGCATTTTTTAGGGTTAGATATCATTAACCTAGCATGAGTCTCATACTGAGTCTGACCCAGTCCCTTTGGACAGAGGAAAGTCATGCCCTGACTAGCCAGGCCTGGAGCTGGCAGATTGGGTCAATGCCAGCAGAAGCATGGAGATGGAGCATGGTGGAAGAGTGATCCCAAAGATACAAGCCATGTGCTGTGAGTGGAAGAAGGGCAAATGAATGCTGCATTAATTAACCAGTCATTGACAAAATGAGGTTGCATGACAAATGGCTCCAAAACCCAGCAGTTCAACAAACAGCCCAACCCCTTCCCTCCCAAACACACAGTTCTTAAAATTCAGGATCAGGGAGATTAACTGGAACTTTGAACTTGGCACTTCAGGGCTTGGAAGAGGTTACAGTGCATGTAAAGGCCTTGGGGCAGGAGAGATCTTGGTGTGACTGAAAGTCCAGAAGAAGACTAATTTGGGGGAGGTGAGATAATAGGAATGGAGTTTTCAGTGAGCATTTCCTTGAGAGCCTTCAAGCAAAAGCGATTTTTCTATATTCATGTTTTAGAAGTAGATCTCCACCCATTGTGTAAAGCTTTGGGTATTGGATTGGTGTCGGTATGCAGGGAAAAAATAAACGGGCTTGTTATGGATTAGGAGCCTGTGGTAGTCACCTAATCTTGTGTCAAGTTAAGGATTAGGAGTGTAGGCGTGGAGTTTAGGCTGCCAATCTGGAGATAGTCAGTGAGATTTTTATGTGGGCATAGCCTCCTTCTGAGAACTCTGAGAAATCTGGTACTTCCTCCTTGGAGGTGGAAGACACCTCTCTCTCTCTCTCTCTCTCTCTCTCTCTCTCTCTCTCTCTCTCTCTCTCTCTCTCTCTCTCTCTCTCTCTCTCTCTCTGCTACTCCTTGGGAGACATTGCAGAAGGCAAGCCAAATGGATGCGACCAGACCTCTGAAGCCAAAGAAGCCTCAGAGAGATCGCAGCCAGCACTGAGATGCTTACAATGCCACTGGATCCACAAGACTTTCCACCCATTGGCCTGTGATTATCCTGCATTCAGCATCACTGCACATGTTTTATGGGTCTGAAAAGGAATTTATAGATTGGTATCAGACATATGGGCTAATACCAGACTTATGGATTTGATGTGCACTGGGCTGGGACGTTTGCTTAATGTACAATTACTGTTTGATATAAAACTCTCTCTCTGGATTTATAAGGTAGAATTAGACCAGAACATGTACTCTGGTACAGACAGGAGCTGGAAACACAGGGAATCCATGACAGATGATCCCTTCAGGACCAGTGGTGAGAGTGGCAATACCAGGAGGGTGGAGGGAAGGTGGGGTAGAAAGGGTGAATCGATTACAAGGATCTACATAAAATCTCTGCCCTGGGGGATGGACAACAGAAAAGTGGGGGAAGTGAGATGTTTGATGTGTAAGATATGACAAAATAATTTATATATTACCAAGGATTTATGAGGGAGGGGGAGGAGGATGGAAGTGGGGAAATGAGGAGCTGATACGAAGGGCTCAAGTAGAAAGCAAATGTTTTGAGAAGGATGAGGGCAACACATGTACAAATGTACTTGACACACAATGGGTGGATGGATGGATGGATGGATGGATGGATGGATGGATGGATGGATGGATGGAATGACTGTGATAAGAGTTGTATGAGCCCCCAATAAAATTTATCAAGGGTTCATAAGGAGGGGGGAGTGGGGAGGGAGGAGAAAAATGAGGAGCAGGTGCCAGGGGCTTATGTGGAGAGCAAATGTTTTGACAATGATGAGGGCAATGAATGTATAAATGTGCTTTATAATGGATGGATGGATGGATTGTGATAAGAGTTGTATAAATCCCTAATATAATGATTAAATAATAGGGAAATGATTTTTAAAAACCACCAACTCTCTCTCATACACATGAGTCTCACTCGATTTTCCTCTAGCATACCCAGACTAATACACAGTTCGCCCCTGTCCTATAGGGCCGCTATGAGTTGGCATGGACTTGAGGGCAGTGGGTTTGTTAGGGCTTTGGAGTTCAGCAGGCCTTTGTTGGTGTGTTTGAGTCTATTTTTGTAGCTGTTGTTTGCAGGTCAGTGGCTCATCTTCCAGCACTCTATAGGACCATATTTTTTTGTGACCCATAGGCTTTCATTTGTTAATATTTGGAAGTAGATCACCAGGTCTTTCTTCCTAGTCTGCCTTAGGCTAGAGCAGTGGTTCTCAATCTGTGGGTTGTGACCCCTTTTGGGGTCCAGCGACCTTTTAACACGAGTCACCCGATTCATGGCAGTAGCAACATTACAGTTATGAAGTAGCAAGGAAAATGATTTTATGGTTGGGGGTCACCACAACATGAGGAATTGTATTAAAGGAAGGTTGAGCACCACAGGGCTCGAGGTTCCACTGAAGCCTGCCCATCATTGCTGACCCTTCTGGGGTTTGTCATATCGGTGGCACAGCTTCCAATTTCACAGCAGCACTCTAGCTACCACTGCACCACGAACTGATAGACAGGTGGTGGACTGTTCTTAAAAGCCACCTGATTTACGATGCTTTGTTTTGACAGCCCTGGAAAATGGATACAGAATCTAGTTTCATAGTCAATGCAAGACACACCTTGGGGCAGTAGGAATGGCATGAAGTGAATAGATTCAAAGTATATTTTAGTGAGAGGAAGGATGACAGTTAATGCCTGGGGGGGTGTGCAAGAAGAAAGGAAGCAGAGACACCATTGATATTAAGTGCCTGAGTTAAGACAGGAATTTCCAGGGAAGCTGGTGGGTCATGATGGGAGAATTTCACACTCCCCGGGGACAGGGGGAGCATTGATTAGTTCATATGTCTGCGCATCTTCTTAGACAATAGAGGCTTTGTCATCCTCAAATGAAGCATGCAGTTGGAGCTCAGAGAGGGCATGCAGTGCAAATGAAGACTGGGTTGGTTGAGATGGGTGGACCAGGGCCACTAGTCAATTCTGAGGAGCTTCAGAAAACCTGCCCAGTGTCTCTTGGAGAGTGGGCATGTCTCATGGCCACAGAGGGCCTTTTAATGTTTCACCTCTCACTGCAGCAGCGAGAGGCTCTATCAGCTCATCCTGGAAAGGAAACATACTACCTGCCATCAGGTTCATTTCTTCAGAAAGGATGGAAGAATACAAATGAAAGACTACAGTTTGAAGGGGTCTTAGGCAGACTATCAGGCTCATTAAAGCTTCATTTATTAAAACTTCATTATTCAGAGACATTCTCCCAGTAGGATGTATGCTGGGGTGGGGGTGGGCATGAGGAGGAAGGCTTGGAGCAGGGTAGGGGAACAACCCCACACCCCCAAAAAATACCTTCCCAAGAAGCAATTCCAGTGGGCACAGATTAGAAAGAAGTTTCATCCTCTGGTCACTTGATGTTTGTCCCTCTCTTTTATCTGAATGCTCTTTCCACATTGCTCAGATGAATCATCAAATTTATATTAAAATGCAAGTTAGGAAGCATCATCCCCAACCAACCTTGTTCATCAAAATGGTAGTGCTCTCTCCGGGTACCCTGAGTTCAGTTTGTCAACAAGCTGAAGCAGTTGAGCTGGGGCTCTGTGAGGCCCAGGAGCATGAGTTCATTAATATCCGACCCATAATGCCTTGCTGGGTTTATGCCAACAAAGCCCTGTCACTCCTTACCATAGGATTTACTCACTCTTTGAAACAGGCATTTATTTACAAACAGTTTGACCTCATGATGGTGTTCAGCAGATGTGGATCTTACTTATTTGCATTGTTCTGTGACAGTTGCAAAATTCGTTAGTGGCTCAGGGATCAATCCTCTGTGGACTGCCCTGAAGCTAGATGAAGCAAGCGGGTTCTCCCTGATTCATCCTCCCTCCTTAGCAATGCTTGCTAGTCAGGATAACATAGTGCCCATTAAAGAAACTGCCTGTGTCACTTTAAATTTGTGACCTGGGCGGGAGGGAGGGTCATGATCACAAGTGACAGAAACTGACGCTTGACTAACTTAGGGAAAAAGGCCTAATGGTGGATAAATGTTGGGAAGACAAGAAAATGTGGCAAATGCCTGGGCAATCTCAGGGCTGTGAAGCAGGTAATGGCAAAACACTCCTCCTGAGGCCAAAGCGTGCCCTCTGTAGTACATTAAATCACATTCACACACACCCATTCATGTTCACATGGGACCTGAGGCTATGGCCTTACTTGGAGAGGAGGTCTTGGCAGATGTGCTTAGATAAGTATTTCAAGAGCTCCATCTTTCTGGGTTTAGATTTCAGATGGATACTACATGCACTGATTGGTGTGTTCTTATAAGAAGGGGAGTGGGCACACAGAGACCCCGTGTGAAGACACTGGCAGAGATTGGATCAGTGCATCTATAAGCCAAGAAATATCAAGGATTAGCAGCAGTGACCAGAAGCAGAGAGAGGCTACTTTGATTCTCCTTCAGAGCTCTCAGAAGGAATGAATCTTGCCCACACCTTAATTTTAACCCTTTGTCCTTCAGAAAAGTGAGAGAACAAATGCCTGCTGTTTAAGTCACTCGATTGGTAGCCAGTTGTTACAGCTACCCAAAAGAACCATTATGGATTGATCTGTAGCCCCCTCAAAATATGTGAGAAATTTGAACCTTGGTGGACATGATCCTGTTTGAAAAGAAGGGAGTTCTTTTGTAATATAAATGAGGCCGTATGGCCACTGGAGATCCCTTCATAGAGGGGTTTAGAAGAGGAGATGGGTCAGTCAGGGTGCGAGGTAGTACCGATGAAGAACACAGCTTTCCCCCAGATCCTGTATGCTTCCTCCCCCCAACTACCATGATCCAAATTCTACCTTGCAGGGCTGGATAGGGCAGAGGTTGTACACTGGTGCATATGGGGGCTGGAGGCACAGGGAATCCAGGGTGGATGATACCTTCAGGAACAAAGGTGTGAGGGGCGATGCTGGGAGAGTGGAGGGTGAGTGGGTTGGAAAGGGGGAACTGATTACGAGGATCCACATGTGACCTCCTCCCTGGGAGATGGACAGCAGAGAAGGGGGGGAAGGGAGACTCGGGATAGAGCAAGATATGACAAAATAACAATGTATAAATTACCAAGGGTACATGAGGGAGGGGGGAGCGGGGAGGGAGTGGAAAAAAAAAAGAGGACCTGATGCAAAGTGCATAAGTGGAGAGCAAATGCTTTGAGAATGATTGGGGCAGGGAATGTGCGGATGTGCTTTATATAATTGATGTATGTATATGTATGGATTGTGATAAGAGTTGTATGAGCCCCTAATAAAATGTAAAAAAAAGAAAATGATTAAGGCAAAGAATGTACAGATGTGCTTTATACAATTGATATATGTATATGTATGGATTGTGATAAGAGTTGTATGAGTCCCTAATAAAATGTTTAAAAAAATGAGGCCATATGAGAATAGGCTTGAGCCTAAACCTAAACACTTCTGAGTTAAAGGCCAGGATAGACCCAGTAACACACAGTACGGGGAGAAAGATAGCGAGGAATGCCAAGGAACTTTCTGGTATCCACAAAGAAGGACCCTGACCTAGAGTCGCACCCCAAATTTGAACCTGTAAGCTCCAAAGCAGGGGGAAAAGTGTTTTAAGGCTACTGACTTGTTGGATAATTTTTGGTTAAGGAGATTAAGACAGAAACTTAAGACATCCTCCAATCCTTCCTCTGGCTTCGTTCCATTTTTCTCACATTCAAGAGTCCTCCTAGAGGATTCAGTCAGGTTGTTGTTGTTGTTCAGTGTCATAGTGAGGGTTTGGATTCATTGTGACCATACATACAACATAATCATACACTGCCCGGTCCTGTACCATTCTCACAGTTGTTCTTAAGTTTGAGCCCATTGTTGCAGCCACTGTGTCAATCCCATTTGTTGAGGGCTTTCCTCTTTTTCATTGCCCCTCTACTTTCCAGAACACGATGTCCTGCTCCAGGGACTGATCTCTCCGGACAACATGTCAATGTTAAGGCGAAGTCTCATTATCCTTGCCCTGAGGAACATTCTGGCTGTACTTCATCCAAGTTACATCACTACTAATCAAATATATCTATTCTTCTTTGGTCTTCCTTATTCAGTGTTCAACTTTCACATGAATATGAGACAGTTGAAAATACCATGGCCTGGGTCAACCCGCCCCAGTCCTCAAAGTAATCTCTTGCTTTTCAACACTTTAAAGAGGTCTCGTGTAGCAGATTTGACTAGTGAAATATGTCATTTGTTCACTTCTCTGCTGCTTCCATGAGAATTGATTGTGGATTCAAGCAAGACAAAATCCTTGACAATTTCGATCTTTCCTCCATTTATCATGATGTTATCAATAGGTCCAGTTGTGAGGGTCTGGGCTTTCTTTACATTGAGTCATAATCCAAACTGAAGGCTTTAATCAATCCTTCATCTTCATCAGCAAGTGAATCAAGTCCTTCTCATTTTCAGCAAAATTGTGTCATCTGTATAATGCAGGTTGTTAATAGGCCTTCCTCCAACCTGATGCTCCATCAGGCACTGCCCCTTAATGAGTTTAGGTCATGAAGGATAGTCCTCCATAGGCACATTGATTATTACACTACCACCCTCACATAATAAATTCAGAGAGAGAAAGTTTCCCCAAAGCAATGGAAAGCTTACTAGAGAAGTGGAGGGTGCTAAAAGCCAAAGGTGACACAAACCGGAAATCAATACTAGTTTTCAATACCTGCAGTCATCTAATAGTTCACTGCACTATCTAAGGAAAGGTGAGGAGAACTGGGGCAATTCCATTAAAAAAAGACAATGCAGGGTATATAAGTCCGTCATTCCTCTGGAGAAGAAAAACACATAGTTGGGTTGTAGAGCTTTGTTTGCTAATCAACCGAATGTAGTTGTAAGGCAGGGGTGTGCGTGTACGCGTGTGTGTGTGTGCGTGCGTGTGTGTGTGTGTTGAAGGGAGGGGCTTGCCATTCTATTTCATAGCCAGGAGAAAGATGAGCCTCTTCCCATATCTTTTGCTCTGTGGCAAGTTACTGATCTACAAGAAACTTTTATTTGACAAGGACATTGCCGAGAAAAAAACGGGAAGCTTGTGTTCATCTCTGCTGAGAGGTGGAGTCAAAGAGATGGGCTTTATGACAGACACCCTGATCGTGCAACCAAACTATGAAATGGCCTCATACATTCAACACACATTTGCTGCACCTCCCCAGTGTGCTGCCCAGATATTACCAGGCAGAGTGTTTTATGGGCAGCATTTTAGAGTTAGGCAGGCAGAGGGAGTGTCTTTGTGGGTGTTGCCTTTACCAGTCCTTGGATTGTTCTGGGACAGGCATGCCTTTTTCCTCTAAAGTAACTGATCGCGTGTAAAGAAGGAGTCTCCTCAGTAAGACGGGTTGAACCAAACCCAACCTATGACAATCATCTCAATTGGAACACATAGCGACCCTATACAAATACCCGTAGGGTTTCCAAGTTTGTAACTCTTTTGGGGGGTCAACTACCATATCCTTCTCTTGCAGAACCACTACAGAGTTGAGCGTTGTGTTAGCAGCTGAATGCTTAATCACTGTGCCCATTTTGTTTGCTGAGCCGCCCTCAAAACACTGAACAGTTTTTCTGGGTACCAAGTATGTCCACTTCTATATCTGGCCTAGGGTGTTTTCTCCAAGTTGATAGGAGGTGCAAATCAGTTACTAGGGGTTTGGCAGAGTCAGTATGGAAACTGGGAGGGTGTGTGAAATTTGAACCAGAGTAGAACCATTCCAAGACACTTCCTAGGGATTCCTGGCATATAATATGCAAATGATAGTCAAGATATATAACTGTGTCTCTGTTCTTGGTTCTGTCAGTACCTGGTGTGTCCACAAAGGAGAAACCTGGTCTCCTGCTATTTTGAGCATCTAGTGTGAATGACAGGAGATAAGTCACATGCTAATGAACCCTGGTGGTGTAGTAGTTAAGCACCATGGTGCCTGGCTATCAAAGCATATAGCGTCTGGGGTCTTAAAGGCTGGAAGATAAACAGGGGGCCATGTAGCTAAGAAACAACAAAGTCCACATGGAAAAAGCACACCAGCCTACACCAACATGATCGCTGAAGACAAAGCGGGTGCATAAGCACATGTGAGCATGTTTTCTTGATGTGCACTCACCCTTTATATACAACTCTCTTATACATACGTGTTTCTGTGGATTTGTTTCTCGAATGCACCCAGACTAACATAAGCAGCGTGGAACGCATTTAAGAAGCCTAGACAAGGGCAGGGCAGGATATTCGGAGGGACTGGATCCAGAATTTGAGAGGAAGGAGCCCTGGTGGCAAAACGGGCTGCTAGCTCGCTGTCCCAGGGGGGACAATGAGACTGCTGGCTCCCATGAAAATTTACAGTCTTGAAAACTCCATACAGGGTCACTGTGGTTGGAATCCACTGGACGGCAGTGACCTTTTGGGATTGAAGGTGGAAGCCACCAATGACTTCCTGCCATTGAGCCAAGGAGCCTCAGGAGAGTGTGTGAACTTCTGGAATGCAGTGAACAACCTCTGCACATCTGCTTTTCGTGCTGCCCAAGTCATGCCCTTGGCTTTTGCTTAAACATATTCATCCAGAAGTGAACCATCACAGCTGCTCCCTCGGGAAGCTGGGGGCTGAGCTCTCTGGTTCCACTCTGTCAGCATTTCTGGTCCGGGTACCTCCCCTCTTCCCCGGCACAGGCAATGTGCTTTTGGAAGCAGTGCTCCCTGGGTAGTGGGTGTGATTTGCCTCCTCTGGCCTAACATGATGAATGCTGAACTTTACCTAGCCTAGGGGAAAACTTATTATTTAAAGTAAGCTTTAGACAGAATCTTTAGAAAGAGAAATGGTTAACTTTATGTACACAATTACTCCCCAACACATAGGCTCAACCTCATAGGCTGTGGATGACCTTGAGCAGGTGCTCAGTCACAATGGTTTTCTATCAGGATTGAGAGTTCAGCTCTCTCAACTCTCCAACTGGTTATTAGCACCATAGTCTCGTTTCTATTTTTGTATTTACTTTGTTTTTAGGGGAAAAAGACTCCCAATCCAACTATATTTTATTAGGAACTCCTTTGCTAAGAAAAAGGCACAAACTGCTGTTCTGGATGAAGGAGAGCATCCGCATGAGGCCACAATGGTTTTGGAAGGACCCACAGCCACAGTGACTTAAATAAAATGACACCCATTCTGTCCTGCTGACTCTGACTCATAGTGACTCTGTGTAGGGATCCTGAAGTTGCTACCTTTACAGGAAGCAATAACCTCATCTTTCTCCTGTGGAATGACTAGTGGCTTTGAACCAGCGACCTTGCTCTTAATAGTCCAACACTATCCAGCATTACCACCTGGGCTCCTGAAAACTTAAATAAGACATAGAAAACAAACAACTTTGTCACAAAATTGTGACTGAAGACAGATCAATTCCTGGAGTTTCAGGAGGGCCTGTGAGAGCATGAGCGGGACCTTCATTGGGATGTGCACACTACCGTATATCGTTGAGTGTGGCCCGGGGAGTGGACGCAAGCACACTGCCTGAGGGACAAGCTTTCCACTGCCAGTCAGAGTAGGAAAGAACTCAATGGCGGCTGAATCTGTGGCCCCTCAAAATGGATGTAGGGTCTCCATATAGACTCTCACTGTGAGCCACAGCCTATTGCTCAAAATTTAAGCTCAAATACGACTTAAACGCCAAACATTCTGTTTCCTTAAAATAGGGTACTGCCAGGATCAGCTAGAAGTCTGCATGACCTATCAGATCTCAACGCCGATCTCAAATCACTTCACATGATCCATTCTACCAGTCATGTCAAGGACAACTAGAGGTCTGCATGAGCGAGCCCAAATCGCCTCCTCACTTACCCATTCCAGAGGCTGTGCCTGTATAACCTATCGACTAACACATTCCCATATGCCGTGGTTATGAAACCAACCATCATGCTGGAATAAGGACCAATCACGATGCAAGGGTCAGGATCAATGGGAAAGCAAAATAGGGGCTGAGGGGATCCAAGAGGGGTCGCTTCACTCAATCCCTAAACCTGATCTAATGTCACTAGACTGGGGTCTTCCTCACATCTCAAGGGCACCCGATTCATGATTGAAGTGAATTGTGCTTATTCAATCTTTGTTCTGCTTGCTGTCCTGCT
Organism: Tenrec ecaudatus; assembly: GCF_050624435.1. NCBI lineage: Eukaryota > Metazoa > Chordata > Mammalia > Afrosoricida > Tenrecidae > Tenrec > Tenrec ecaudatus. The sequence continues at coordinate 25,167 of NW_027457805.1, forward strand.
GTGCTGCATCCTCTTCTTGCTTTTTTGTGCATGGCTCCCTCTGTTGTGGTGACAAATGGCTTGAGAGGGATTTGACATAGGGAGAAAGCCCACCCACATCAACTGTCACCAGAAGCAGACACTAAGTCCATTTCTCTCACCTCACAGAACTATGCACACCAGACACTGGTAGGGCTGCCTGGGAGGGGAACCCTTAGTGCAGTGGTTCTCAACCTGTGGGTTGCGACCCCTTTGGGAGTCATATGACCCTTTCACAGGGCTCACCCAATTCATAACTGTAGCAAAATTACAGTGATGAAGTAGCAAGAAAATCATTTAATGGTTGGGGGAGGGGGGTATCACCACAACAAGAGGACCTGTATTAGGAAGGTTGAGAACCACTGCCTGAGTGTGTTTAGGACTTTGCTGCCCTCAAGGTCATCAGACATTCCTGAAGGCAGAGCCACTGCAGGAAGCCCTTCTGGGAAATGCCCTGAAGACAGGTCTCAACCAACTCCACCCTCACCCTCTGAGATCCTAATCATAGGACGCATGGAAATGCTCCCTGCCACTTCGAAGGCTGTAAGTCCATGGGAGCAGAAAGCCTCCTCTTTCTCCCTTGGAGTGGTGGCTGGTGAGTTCAAACTGCTCACTTTCTGGCTAACATAACGCACAGCCCAGCTCCCCCTGAGCTCAGTTTGGTTTGCCGCACAGCACACATTGTTTGGAACCTTCTGAAATAGCTATGCACATGTGCAGGTTGGGGGGATTTCGCACAAGATGCAGTTTTCCACCCTCTCTTGGCAAAAATAATTTTTGCAAAAGGCTTGTATTCTCTTCTGGATCTGAGTAGCAGCTACTCTCATGAAGTCATAGCACATACATTCATGCTACAGTCCTCCCAACTCCCTAATATCTTACGCCGAGTCTGCTCCATGCTTTTCTGTGTCCTACATGGCAGCTGTAGGCACCCAAGGCATGGGCTCTGCAGCCTGGGTCCAAATCTTTCCTTCCCACTTCCTCACTGTGTGGTCCTAGGCTCATGACTTTATCATTCTGTGCCACTGATTTTTCATCTGTAAAAGGAGGCCAAATAGAGTCCACACATAGGCTTGTTAAGTGGAATAATTGAATTATTATACACAAAAAGCTTAGAACGGTGCTTGGCATCTTGCAAATACTATTAGGTGGTTTAGCATAGGGACTGGGTCATCCATTACATATGCTCAGGTTCAAACTTCCGGCCAGGAAGGGGTGGTACACCTAGGTGGGCATTACACCTGGATTGGCCCATCTGGGCCAGGTGAATTCAATCCAGCCATTGGGGTTGACCATGACCGTCAACCATGCCTCCCTATGGAGGAATTGAAAAGGCAGGATCTTGACCGCTCCGATGTCTCCCTTCACCCACTTTTCTGTTGTCCGTCCCCCAGAGAGGAGGTCACATGTAGATACTTGTAATCAGTTCCCTCTTTCCAATCCACCCTCCCACAACCCTCTCAGTATCACCACTCACAAATTATCAAGGTTTCTTGAGGGATGGGGGAGCGGGGAGGGAGGGGAGAAATGAGGACTTGATGCCAGGGGCTTAAGTGGAGAGCAAATGTTTTGAGAATAATGAGGGCAATGAATGTACAAATGTGCTTTACACAATTGATGTATATATGGATTGTGATAAGAGTTGTATGAGCCCCTAATAAAACGATTTTTAAAAAAAGAAAAAAAGGCAGGATCCCGGAGCCCACTGAGTGACTTTCTCTCCAGCAGCTTCTAGGTAGGCTGTGCCCCGTGAGGGGCCCCGAGGTGCCTGTGTAAACCTGAAACTTCTTCTCTCAAAAAACCCACTTGGATCACAATCCAGGCTTCGAATTGAATTCTTTCTCGCGCGAAGCCAAGGCCTGAGGTATATCTCTCCCAGGAGAGATCTAACAATAGTATCTCTTATTATAGCATTAGGAGCCCAGGTGGTGTAGTGGACTGTGCATTAAGCTGCTAATCGCAAGGTCGGGGGTTTGAACTGACTAGCCCGTCCGTGGGAGAAATATGAGGTTGTCTATTTCTGTAAGGCAGTGGTTCTCAACCTTCATAATGCCCCCACCCTTTAATACAGTTCATGTTGTGGTCACCTGCAACCATAAAATTATTTTCATTGCTACTTCATAACTGTAATTTTGCTATTGTTATGAAATGGTTGACCCCTGTGAAAGGGTTATTTGATCCCCAGGGGGTCGCGACCCACAGGTTGAGAACCGCTACTGTAAGGATTTAAAGTCTCAAAACCCCAAAGGGGCAGTTCTTTGTCCTATTGGGCCGGTATGAGTGGGAGTCAATAAAATGGTAGTTAGGTTTTTTTCTGCATCAGTATCAGATTCTGGTGGCAATCTTAGTCATCACGCATTGTGGTCTGGTTTGAACTCTGGTAGACCTGTGGGAAATGACTGCCCTGGTTTGAGGTGAGGGCCACGGTGCTTCAGTGGTAGATCTCTCATCGTCTTTCACCGGGAAGACCCGGGTTCGATTTGCAGCCAATGTGCCCCAGACTGTCAGTGAAAGTTTGTGTGTTGCTATGACACTGAGCAGGCTTCAGGGATGTTTCCAGACTGAAATAGAATAAGGACGAAAGACCTGATTATCTCCATCCACACATCGACCTATGGCCCTCCACGGTTGGCTTCCCTTCCCAGCCTTGGTGATAGCACAGAATGGCATAGTTTGCTCCGCTTCCCATGAGGTGTCCATGAGAGGCTGACTCGACAACCACGGTCAAGATCAACAGCTTGAACTCCTTTCTGGGTCTACAGAAACAAGAACAACCTTCTGAAAGGAGGTCGCATTGCTATTTGGGACTGGGAGAATGCCTTTGTGACAAGGATTGTGCTCTGGATCCCAAAGGCGACTTTTAAACACAGCCACATAGCAACTCCGGAAATTGCCATAGCAGAAGCCAGGTTTAAAAAAAAAAAGTTCTACTGGCTTGCTCAAAGGAGGCCAGAGTTGGATGGGTGTGGGGTGGGAGACTCCTCTAAAAATGAACAAATTTGTTTGCTTACATATTTGTCATGTCTTTTGGGCCTAAAAGAAAGGGGGGAAAAAGCAGACGAGAGGAGGAAACGGCGACTGACAGTCATCTTGTTGGTATTCCCACAGCATCCCCTCCTTAGGCACTTGCTGCCATCTCATCCAACTCCACTCAGTATATTTTCACCCAGCAATGATGCAGAAATGTCTGTGTACTCCAGTGTTATTGTAGTCGGGCAGCGTTTACGGGTTTGACTTTCAACTCAGCATGGCAGGACATCTAGAAGCAATTATAACCAGCACCTGCTCTGTCTGTGCGGTGGGCAGGCAGTGACGGATCTCCAGCTTCCAGAACACTAGTGCCCCCTCCCAGCTCAGGATAATGACGGTGCCACTCGGCCTCCTTGTTGTCTGGGGGAGCTCTAGGAGCTCTCCTCTGAAACCTCATATTATTGGCATTTCTTTGAGTGAACACATCAAATTAGTGACTGTAAAGGAAGGTGTAGGAGATGATTATTGGTGACAAGACAAGCCTCAACCACTTCCAGAGAGCATGTCTCCTAAGTGCAAAGTATGGAGAGGGAGGAAACAATTGACCACAAATGGAACAGGCTCTGAGTCTCGCCACACAATGTATGTGCATGGTCACTGAGGCGCCAACATTATGGCTGGAGGACGGATATGGTTTGTGCAGCCGTGATTGCCATCCAGAACGTGCCGTGCTATTGTGAAAAACGATTTTTTTATTCTGAGCAAATCTCTGCTTCCACTTGCTTTAATGCTTCGCCAGAGAGCCAGGGACTCTGGGAGGGGTGGGGACGCACAGGGCTGGGCTGACCTCAGGAACTCATGTGTAAAGGGCTTTTTCTCACTTGGAAGCAGGCTGGGTTCACAGCTGTTCTTTCTGGTAAAGCTTGTTTCTGAACCTTGCCACGTCTGAGTCAGAAGAGGGAAATGAAGGTGACAAATGCTGCGAGGAGCCCTGGGCACATCTTGGCTATGGTCCTGCTTAAGTCTGTTTCATTTGAATCCCAGTTTTACCTTTCCTCCTTTCTGGGTTCCGAAGCATCAGATGGGTGCCAAACGCTTCCACGGACAACTAAAGCTGAACAAGGTGCAGGCAGATGAAGAGCAACGGGAGGTTGGTGTTTGGGAGAATGAATACTTGGGCTTCCTAGGCCAGTCCAGCTGGTGGTTAGAGCCCTGTTTCAGATTCCACTGAAATCTCCTAGTGTCCAAGGACCAAGTGGCTCCTAAGTCCAGAATTTCTGTTACATGTCTCACCAAGGAGAAGCTGGGCCAAAATGCATTGAAGAATAAAGCAGGAGCTTGGCTTGTGAATCCACTCTCTGATTCTGAAATTTCAAAGGCTCCGTGCACAGACATTTCAACACTGAAAGCACAGCAGGGAAAATCAAAGACTTGGGCTTCCTCCTTGCCCCTCTTTTAGGGCTTTTATGGTTTTCCAAGGCGCCTCCCAGAGCCGAGTGTTGTATAGGTCATGTTTAAAAATGTCGTAGTTCTGAGGGACTTGCTGTTCTGCTTTCTTTTGCAAGGAGACCCGGTTTCTTGTCTTGTGGCCAAACACAGAGCACAGATGTCTGTGGGCCCCCTCCCTTTCCCCTGACCTTTGCTCTCTTCTCTGGATACCCTACTGACCTGTTCTCCCTTACAAGATCTGAACTGCTCACACACTTCGTTAAATTCTCATCCTAGCGAGAAGCATCCGAGCATCTTATTAGAGCCTGTATGAGTTCTGTTCTGGATGCCTATTTGTGTAACTTCAGGTCTCTGGCATGGAAACGTCCCATGCCCACAGACCCACACAGGTAATATAAACTCCAACAGTAGTTTAAGGTTTAAGGTGGTCACAGGGAACACTGGGGCCCGTGTCTCCTGGTGAACCCCTCAGGCTGTCTAAAGGGGCTAGTTCCATCTCAATGTAGCCATGCAGGAATGTAGACCGGTTAGGTAGCAAGACAAGGGGTTGTTCCTCTCCATGCTTAGGGGGCCCCCTACAGGAGGTTGGAAGCCAATGCGGGCTAAGCCCAAGCCAGGAGAGCTTAATTGATGCCTCCCAGCTGAAAGCCCTTACAAGGCTGGAATCTGGAGACCACCGCCCCTTCCCTTCAGCTGCTTCTCTGCCTTCCACTCAGCAGGGCTGAGTGTGCAGTGTCATGAGGGTGCCCGTGTTCAGTTTAGTGTAACGCCGGAACCTTCTTCTCTCATGTCTATAAACCCACTCGGATTACCACCCAGGCTTTGGTGTGAATTTCTTTCCAGTGTGTAGCCAAGGACCGAGACATTTCCCACCCGAGAAACCTAACAGACCCAGACTTACAATAAACCCATATTTGTATTTATAAGGCAAGAGGTGACCAGGTCTAGACAACAATGGTGAAGAGGGCCCTGGGTTTGAGAAAGATTCTGAAGTAGAATCCATAACCCTTAGAAATGTATTGGCCTTAGGGGAGGGGCAAAGAGGGCTGGATTGAGAAAGTCTCTGGCATCCAGTTCTGACTTGACTTCTGGATCCTGAATCCTTCAGGGCCATGACCTTGCCTTCCAGCCAGACCTTCCAATAGCCATCTTCTCAGAGCCTTGTTAAGTTCTCATAATACATTACACCTGCCATCCTGTGAGCAGCTACCAAACCCAGGCACTTTTTTCAAAGACAAGCTCGCTCTCTCTACCCCTAAGAGCAGGTAGTTTGGGGATGATGGATATGAGATACCACAGAAGACAAATCTGTTATCTTCCATGGTGCACAGAACATGCTGTCACAACTCGTGACAATCCCTCAGTTTCCTAAATTGCTTCACTGCTACTTTTAATTAAGCCTCATTAGATTGTCATATCTTGATAAGAGGGATGACCCTGAACTAGATGCATAAATTAAAGCTATCCTCATCCTGTGCTTTTATATGAATGTGTTAATTATTTTTGTGATTAGGGAGAATAATGGAGGGATGGAGCAATACCAAACGGAGTTTGACAAAGTGCTGGTGTTTGCTGCGGCAAACGTGGTGCGTGTCAGACACAATCCGTCACCCAGTGAGTCTGCCATTAACACCAAGGGACAAAGGTAGGATTCCCTGTAATAAATAACCTTCCTCCCAGATGCTAATGGAGACCCAGCAGGACCCACTGTTGTGTTGTCGCAGTTGTACACGGGCCTTTAGAGGAGACAGAGCTGGTGTTTGAAACGAGTCTTGTTTGCCCCCAGTTGGCTCACACATTTGTTTTTTAAATGGCATAATCACTAACATTTAAACACAGGGTGATGTCACGTAACAATCTGCAGCTTCTGAGAAATGGAGAGGCCCGACTTTGCTGGTTGACAGTGCAGAGGGACTGGGGGAGCAGTCAGATATGGTGATCAGAGTTTGGAATCCTTGCTTTCCAAGTACATGTGTCAAGGAGTTCAAGGGTTCAGAAATTTAGGAGGGAAGTTCCAGAAGACAAGTTTGTGTGGTCGATAATAAACCAATATAGGGGTTGAGATTTCAATCTGTTGGCTATTTATTTTGTGCTTGGTAGCCAACCAGCCCAGAATTCCTGACCTCGCCGACCTGTGAAACAAGGACCATTCCAGAATGAAATAGAAGCAAGCACGGAAGCGAGGGCATCCATTACCCCGAATGCATAAGGGTCAGGAACTAAGTGCTTTCTGTAGAACAGCTCCAGAAGGCAGACCTTTGGCTGGAAAACCTGTTAGGGAGCTAGCATAGGGACTGGCAGGCCTATTACACATGCTCAGAGGTCCGAGCTACCGGCTCATGAAGCAGTGGCTCACTGCATGCTCAGCAGTTCAGGTTTCCAGCCAGGAGGGGGAGCTATGCCTGGGTGGGGCTGTACCTGCATTGGCTAACCTAGGCCAGGTGAATTCAATTCAACAATTCAGCCAATGGGGTTGACCCACGTCATCGACCACGCCTCCCTAACCGCTCATAAAACTCACGGGGATCCCAAACCAGGCCTCGCCGTGAGCTGTTTCTCGCGTGGAGCCATGGACCGAGGCACACCTGTCCCCGGAGAGGTCGAAAAGAAGCAATGCTGTGTGATTTGGAGCTATGAGGTAAGCCGGCCCCAGGAGTGGGCCCTCCCATGTTGGTCTCACGGATTGGGGGCCCCTCTGGGCTCCTTTTACCTCACCACCCTCGGGAGAATTGTTGGGTTGAATTCACGGTGTCCGTCTTTGCGCCGTTTCTTGCTGGTGTCCGTCTTTGCGCCGTTTCTTGCTGGTGTCCGTCTTTGCGCCGTTTCTTGCTGGTGTCCGTCTTTGCGCCGTTTCTTGCTGGTGTGCGGGACTTGACGTGCCTGCTTTCCCAGGAACTCGGCTGCCTTCCCGGGCTGCATTTGTGAGGGGGCTGGGACGCTGCTGCCTGGAGGCTGGGAGGATTTTGACTCCAAAAGCCTTCTCGAGGCTCAGTGTATAAGGTTTATTTGGACGTGAAAACAGAATCAAAGATGCAATTAACGAAGTTTTAGAAGCAGGCTTTATTGAGAAGCTTGCGGGCAGGTTCAGCAACTCAGGGTATTGAGCTATTGAAGCCGCGCAGGGGGAAAAAATCCTGGCAGCGTTTTTATGCCCACTGCTGGCAGGCACAGCTGGGGAGCATCAAAGCTGGGGAGGATCTGCGCACACAGGTGCTTCAGAAGGGAGAAGGTCGTTAATCTTACCTATATGTCAGGGACGCGTGGAGTGACCATATCTTCAGAAAACATTCTGGCTTTGTGACGAGCTGGTTCCAGGAATTTGGGGTTGAGCTGGGGAGGGGAGGTCGGTTAGGGGTCAGCCTTGAGAGCTAAGATGGAGGTGCAGGAGTCAAAATGGAGTCTGTTGTGCCAAGACTGGGAAACAGTGTTGTGCCGCGGCTCCGGCAAGCAGCAGGCCTGGGGGCACCTGCGTCCACCCTGTTGGTTTGGGCAGGACTCTGGCTGGGTGGCCGGCTCCAGGCTGGCTTTCGGCTAGGCCGCAACCTGGGGCCTCCATTTTCCCAGCCACGTGACTCCACTCACAGGCAGAATGGCACCACCTGTGTCTGTTGTAGCTACACTCCATTCCCAGACAGCAAACCGCCCAGACTGCCGGAAAGTTCAGCAGAACAAGTTTCATTTCCTGCTCAGGGACCAGACCATCAGCTCTCTTGAGGGGAGACTGAGCGGCCCCCCAGTCTAATTTTCCAAAGGTTTTTATACTTTTGCAATGTGCAGGTGTGCAAGCAGGCAGAGCTCAGAAGCGGGGTATTGTGGTTAGCCATTCTTAGTTGAACCAAAACTGCTCTGGTCGTTCTCGAAAGCCTTCTGAACATCCATTTCCTTCTGTACGTTCCCTTGGGCTATGTCTGCACAGCCTAACTCCCCAGTATCAGCTAGTTCATTGGCAGTTCATAGCTAGTTTATTTACCATTCATAATGGCTTCTGAAAGCTCAAAATGACTTCTCTTGTCAAGGCTACTTAAGCTTTGCCCAGAGCTGCTATATACTCTCCTGTTCTTAGCCAAGTTCAAATCATTGAATCTTCGGTAGCCAGCCCAGTGTATGGTGGGCTCAGCACTAAGAGTTTTGTGGCTTGTACTTTCTGTGTAAGGAATGCCACTAGCTTATTGGTTATTACTGGGCCAAATGTGAGGCTTAGCAGGAGGAGGATTAGGGGCCGGCTAGGGCCGTTCATAGGGTAGTTAGCCAGGCTGACCAATTAAGTAGCTTTTCAAACCAATTGGTTCCTCCATTTCTTTTCTTGACTCTTTGTTCTAATCCTTTCCTAACCAGGGCTCATCTATCTTTATTGATTCCCGAATGCTTTGCATAGTATTAGTTTCTCCCAATGCTGTGCACAGCATTCCTTGTTTCCAAAAGAGCAAGTCAAGCCCTCGGCGGGTTTACAACACAACTGCTACAAGGGAGTCTAGGGATCATTCTAAATGGGAGACAGGTTTTTTTTAATCCCTGTAGATCTAAAGCAATTTGCTGACTAAGAGTCTGATAGTTTAAGTTTCCTTGTATTAAAGCAACTGACCCGACTGCAGCTAATCCCATAATCCCAAGCCCTGTTACCAGTGGGACCAATACTGGGGCTCTTTGAACTCATCCGGAAATTCCAAAGTTATCCCTACACCTCCTTCACCAGAACACAGGTACACTTGAGGAGTAACATGCACTAGCACACAAATACCCGGGGAAAAGAGACAGGGTGTTCATCCTGTGGAACAAGTAAAGCAAGTACTCATTGGAGCAGATAACAAATTAGGATCAACATTTGGTTCAATGGGAACAGCTTGAAGGCAAAAATCTCGATATCTTGATATATTAAAGGGATACTTAGATGAATAAAAACACAGTCTTGCCCTTGCAAATCTTTTAAAGTGAGCTTAGACTTGAGTCCATACTAACATCACCTATAGACCGCTGCTTCGTGTAATCCTTTTTACTAACATTTCTAATTGGATTACACTCTGTACCAATAGTGCTATTTGTACCTGTGCCTACATAGTAAGGGGAAGCAGCGTTCAGACAAAGCCAACAATCAGCTGTGAGGTGAGGATTTGAGTTCATAAATTGGAATACAGCATCCCGAGAATCAAACACAGAACCTTGAGGTGGCTCCTGAATGAGAAGGGCCCTGTGAGTTGGGCTGGCAGTGAACGGGAAAGTTACTGGAGAGTCTGGAGGGTGCGGCAAAGGAATCTTAATGACACCAGCTGTGGCTCTTCAGGATTTATCCCGAGGTTTGGGCCTTTGTACGGATGGCAGGTTGCCATATTTTACTTTGCTGGATAGAAAAGGTTTCCCGGGATCTCTATCATTTACATAATGTTGAATTCCCCATGTTTTCCCGGTGAACCCAATAACGCTTGAATCCAATTCTTATTGGGTTATATTTGGAAACCATACACGTAGTGGGATCAAACCCTTCCGACTTGAGTCTCATTCTTGTAAAAATAATAGGGTCATCTTTAACAAGTTTCCACCCTGAAAATGATGGTTTCACAACCCCAAGCTGCGCAATGGTAATGTCCCTCCCCTTGGCAGTTAGGGAGTCCATGAGCCGGGCATATATAGACATGGTTTGTTTGGAGCCTTCTTTCTATAGAGGGTATTCCGCACCAATAGGACGGGATTCGAGTATAGGTCCCATTGTGCCCTTTACCTTTAAAGGATCCAGAATGCCAATTCTTTCCTAGCAAATCAAACAAATCAAAATGAAAACAGGGGGTCATACCCAGTATAAGAGGTTACATATTCACTGCTGGAGGTTAGAATAGCAGTCCACAGATGTGTTTGTGCTTGGGGGAAACACTGGGTGTTGTCAGCAATTCTCAGAGAAAAACAATTAAGTTCTGTAAAGCCTTAATTTTGAGGGATTTTCTGTCTTTCTGGGTGTTCATCTTTCCAGGATATGCTCAGGGAGGGCTTTTTTTTTTTTTTACTTATGACTGATGAATCTATGGCCCCCTCCCCACTATTTTAACAGCAGTTGTTGTTGTAAGTATCACTTGGTATGGGCCAGTCCACCTAGGTTCTAAGGTGTCAGGTTGGTGCTTCTTTACCCATGTCCAGTTTCCTGGTTGCACGTTGTTGGCTGCCTGTTCCCTTTCCCTTGGTTAGGCCCAAAATGAAGGTGTCAGAGCAGATGATTTGTCTCTCACCTGTTGCACAGCCTGCAGGCACTCGATGAGGGAACGATTAGTGACTTCCATTATTTCTACTTCTTTCAATCTTGGGAGGATTTGGGGAAGGTCTGCCAAACATAAATTCAAATGGGGTCATGCTTTTCACATAGGGAGCGCATCGGACTTGAAGTAGGGCAAAAGGTAAAGTAAGGATCAACCCAGTTCTAGCCAGGTCCTAAATGAAACTTAACGAACAATTCCTTTACGGTTCTGTTTATTTTTTCTACTTGCCCTGAAGAGCTTCCAGTTAATATTTAGAAGCATTGCTAAGACTTTAGTAATTTGAGCAATAAATGTTGGCCCATTGTTGGACCCCAAGGTGGTGGGAAGGCCAAATCTAGGGACAATTTTAGTTACTAATAATTTACACACAGTGGCAGCAGTTTCCTTCCTTGTTGGGAAGGCTTCCACCCATCCAGAACAGGTGTCTATGAACACCAGCAAATATCGGTAGCCATACTTTCTAAATTTGATATCCATAAAGTCCACCTCCCAGAATTCTCCAGGACTACTACCTCAAGCTCGTGGTTGGGGTTGCTCCTTTTCTTTCTGGGGTTGTTTACCCGAGCACAGTGCAATCAACGGTGGGTGACATCTGCCACCCAGTGTCCAAGCCTGGGTATGTAAAAGTGCCTGAGAAGCAACTGAGACAGTTTAGAGAGGATCCCAAATGCATACCTTCATGTAGTCCTTGAATCAGATCTCTCCCAGAGCTTCTGGCATGAATCTTCTTCCATCAGGATGGAGCAGCCACTCTGGATGCTCCCAGCCTTTTTGGCAGGCCAGCTCTTGGCTTATCTTTAGATCATTTTCCGAGTATGTAGGTTGTGGCTGTAACACTGGGGATGGCATGGTCACAGCCACTACCTTGGGGATTTGTGGTATAGTCCTGGCATTCGAGATCCACCGGTCCGGGGGACTGGTTAGGAGTGGTTCAACCATCCTGTCCCAGTGTAAGCATCCTAGCTTCTATGACTAGGATGGCCGTGGCAGCCTCAGCTCGCATGCAGCTCAGCCATCCTGCAGCTACAGAGTCCAGTTTCTTTGAAAGATAGGCCACAGGTCTCTTCCATGGCCGCAAGTTCTCAGTTAGCACTTCTTTTGCTGTGCCTCTGGCCTCACATAGACAATTGGAAGGGCTTTACTATGTCTAGTAGGGCAAGAGAGGTTGCCCATATGAGCGACTTTTTAAAGGATTCAAACGCTTGTTGTTCTACTTCAGTCCATTTAAGTTCTTTTTCCTTTCCCCAGTACTTGCATATAGGGGTTTCGTTGTTTTTGCAAATCCCAAATTCCACAAAGGACAGTACCCCACAGTTCCTAGAAACTCTTGCAACTGCTTCTTTGTCTCAGGGACTGGGATTTTGAGGATCGCCTCAGTGCGGCTGGGGGACAAGGTCCGTTTTCCCTCCTCCAGTTGGTAGCCTAGGTATACAGCTTTATGGACACACAGTTGAGCCTTTCTTGCAGATACCCTGTACCCCAATGGGCCAAGGACTATTATCAGGTCCTTGGTAGCCCGTTGGCATTCCTCCAGGGTTTCGGAGGCCAGGAGGAGGTCATCTCCATACTGGAGCAAGGTGGTTTGGGGGTGTTCCTCCTTGTGTCCCTGTAAGTCTTCACTGGGTTGATGTGCAGGGGACACGGGTATGGAGAACAAAGCATCCTTTAAGTCCAAAACAGTATAACAAATTCAGTTTGATGGGATAGTACTCAGGAGGATCTCAGGGTATGGCATGTGGGGTGGCCAGTTTCTATCCTCTCATTTGCCTCTCTGAGATCCTGCACCGGTTGGAAGTCCTCAGTTCCCGGCTTCTGCATGGGCAGCAGGGGAGCATTCCATGTGGACTTGCAGAGGACCCAAATGCCTGTCCTCTTTAGTCTGCAAATGGGAACAGAAATACCCACTTTTGCTATCCAGGGAGTAGGGTTAGCTTGACACACCAGTGTAGCTGAGCTCAGAAGTTGTACGACCCCAGGCACCTGAAGTTCAGAAAGGTCTGGCAGGTTGTTCTCTGCCCAAACAAAAGGAATATCTTTTAGTGATTTATCAAGAAGTTCCTTTGAGGAGGTCTCTTCTGCTCCTTGATAAAACACATATCACTCTGACATTGGAGTGGTGAGCAAAACTTTTGGCTTTTCAAGTTCAAGGGTTAAGGTGGTTGTAGCAGATGAGAAAGTAATTATGGCTGCCATTTTTCATAATAAGTCACGATCAATTAGGGGAAAGGGGCATTGAGGCATTACCAGGGTGAGCGTGTAACTGTCTCTTGTGCTAAATCTGTTATTCTGGCCGTTGTCCATGGGTGTGCTTGGGTCTGCCCTGGGGCCCCTGTAATGAAAGCCTTTCCTTTTGACAAGGCACCTGTAGTCTTTTCTGAAACCAAGAAGGTGACCCCTTTGTCCACCTAGAAATTTACTGGCTGGCTCCCTACATGGAGAGTGAGCATGGGCTCTTTGGGGTCAAGTGAAACAGAGCCTGGACACCTTTATTCAGCTTCGAGCATTATTGTCTGTAGCTTCGATTTTTCTAGGCGAGGACTAGGCCCGTTCTCTCTAGTGGTGGCTCGTCCGCCTCTCCTGGGCTTTTCAAGGCACTGATTTTTCCAATGTCACTGTTTTGTATAGTAGGTACATGGATACTTCCTCAGGACTAGGCGAGTGAGAAGCGGGGTATTAGGGTTAGCCATTCTTAGTTGAACCAAAACTGCTCTGGTCGTTCTCGCAAGCCTTCTGAACACCCATTTCCTTCATGGCATTCCCTTGGGCGACGTCTGCACAGCCTACCTCCCCAATATCAGCTAGTTCATTTACACTTCCTAGCTACTTTATTTTCTTTTCATGGTGGCTTCTGTCAGCCCCAAATGGCTTCACTCTTGTCAAAGCTGTTTCAGCTTTCCCCAGAGATCCTACACAGTCGCCATTGTAGCCGAGAGGTAACAAGATCTGTGACCATGGCCAAGATGGCACCCACCAGTCCACATGTGGAAGGGCGCTGCCTAGGGAGCTGGGTGAAGAGGCCTGGGAGTTAGCCCTGCCTGGTCCCAAGAGCCCAAAGTTTCCCTTTTCACCCTCCATTCCCTTTGCCTTTCTCCTGGTTTTTCAAACAAGCTGCTCTAGCCCTATAACGCCAAGCACAAAACTGTCATAATTCTTAATGAAAACGTATCTGGTACCCAAATTATAAATGTGACAATTTAGTCACATTTCAAAAACACTGAAAATTTTATGCTTTTAAAATATATTTTGAATGTCATATATATTGATAACTATGAAAGTAAATAATAAAAACCAAAAAATATATTTCCAAAATTTAAAACTTGAGGCGTTATAGGGCTAGTGTTCTTCCAGATTTAGTTTGTTCCTTCTTACAGGCTGCTTTTCCGTGGCCCAGGCTTAGGCCAATGGCGTTCGGAAGCCTAGGCGGAGTCACTGTTATTTAGGCTTTCAGCGATGCTGCTTCAGGCACTTTTGGGGACAGCTCTTACTTAATACACAGCTCCTCTGCCATGATGTTCCAGCCAGAAATTCCAATTTCCCTTAAGGTTCCCTGAGCTGCCACGTGTCCCTTCCCTTGAGAGATTTGAGCATCAGCCCCGCCAGCAGGCGTCCTGGAGGGCCTTGGGGCCATCCCAAGCAGTGGTCCTCCTAGCCTGTTGTCCAGAAAAATGGTTGGACCTAAAGGTCGCCCTCGGCGACTAGTCCTTGACCCCTTCCCTCGGGCTGAGGCATGAGATTCAGGGCAACCCAGGGGTGTGCTCTCAAGTGGGGGTTATTGACCTGGAGGCAGCAAGCTGTCAATCACCTCCTTGTTTTGTGCTTTCTAGATGGGACTTAGCAGCTTGATGCTCAGGAATTGCCCCCTTGCATGAATCGTGTCCAATTGGGATAGAGTTGATACAGAGAGGCTGGGCAAACAAAAGCTGATAGATTCACTTTGCAACTCTATTTGGCCACAGTATCGTTTTGAGAAAGGAGAATGGTGGGCAGAGAAGGGTACGCTTTCCCTTCCAACCGTGATTCACCGGGAACAGTTCGGTAGAGTGCCGGGAAAGTGGGCGGAGATGCCAGAACTTAGAGCATTTCTCCTCTCGAGGAGCAGTAGGAGACCTTCATCCCCAGTGCACCCAGGAACCCCTAAGGCTGGCGTCCTCAAACTGTGGTCCATGGGGCACATGTGGCGCGATGCCATTTATCCCACCCTCGGGGTGTTTTTGCTGCCACTGCCTGTCCTGCTTAGCAGCCGACTCATGCAGTGTGCATAGGAATTTGTCCATAGGTTTTTTTGAAAACCATAGTCTGGCCCTCCAACGGTCGGAGAGACAATGAACTGGCCCCCTGTGTAAACAATTTGAGGACTCCTGCCCTAAGGGATCCTGGACTTCAGGTCACTATTGTCCCACCCCTGAACCCTCCCTGAACATTCTAGCCCTAGTAGAGGCACCAGGGGCATTTGGTCCCCGTGTAACTTACAAGCCTTTTACTCAAATGGATCCCGAGAAAATTAAAAATGACACAGGCAGTTACTCTACTTTTGATCCCTGTGAATCCGCCTGTAGCATCCCAATATTACAATTTAACCCTATAACACCGAGCATGACCTTTCCCTAACATTTAATCAAATGAATATAAATGTATATATATTTATAACTATGAAAGTAATGAATCAAAACGAATTTTTTTTGCGCAAAAATTTAAAAGTGAGGCGTTATAGGGTTAAAAAGAAGGATGGTTCTTATCAGAGGGGCCAATGCCTTAGGATCATAAGTGAAGCGGTGATCCCACTGCACCCAGTAGTGCCCAAACCCTGGACCCCGCTAGGGGAAATTGTGAATGCTTTTACCCC
This sequence comes from Tenrec ecaudatus, assembly GCF_050624435.1. Lineage (NCBI taxonomy): Eukaryota > Metazoa > Chordata > Mammalia > Afrosoricida > Tenrecidae > Tenrec > Tenrec ecaudatus. The sequence continues at coordinate 40,686 of NW_027457805.1, forward strand.
TGTGCTGGTACTTAGAATGAACAAACACACACGCCTGATAATCCTAAGACTTTTTACTTACTTCCTGTGATACTCACCTACTTTCAAGGGACTCCCACCTCACAATCCTAGCCTTGTCTCAGTTAAACTGTTCACCCTTTTGTGCATTTGTTGGTTTTTCCAGAAGTTCTCAAGTTACCAAAGCCCCTAATCCAATTGTGCCAACTCCAGGACCACCATCTCCTGGACCACTTCAACCTTATCCAATCTAGCGCTGAATGGACAACCCCTCCCAGCAGAGCAGGAAGGGTGTGGACCCAAAGCCCCCTTCGCCCTTTTTGCCAGCAGGAAGTAGCTAGAGATGTCGTCGCCCAGTACCCCAAAGATTTGGGTCCACATCTCTTCAAGATGGAAATGTTAGGTAGCTAGCATAGGGACTGGGGTGTCCATTACACATGCTCAGATGGCCCAGTTAGCGGCCCAGGAAGGAGTGGCACACTGTGCGTGCTCAGAGGTCCAGGTTTCCGGCCAGGAAGGGCAGGTCCACCTGGGTGGGCGCTGCACCTGCATCGACCCACCTAGGCCAAGTATATTCAATTCAGCCACTAGGATCGACCAGGGTTGCCCACCACACCTCCCTAACGCTCCTAAACCTCCCTTGGATCACAAACCAGGTTTGGCATGAATTCTTTCTCACGCAGAACCAAGGACCGAGGGATATCTGTCTCCAGAGAGATCTGACAAACCCAGGAAAGCTCTTTGGAGGCAGCAGGAGTGGACGTGAGTGGCTGGTGGATACTGTTCAGATGCATGGCTTTCTGCTTGGAAGGGTTTTTAGTCTCGGCTGACAGGATCAGAGGAGGTAGTATGTCTGGATCACATAGTATCCATGTCCACAAATGAGCTGCCCATTCCAAAGTCCTGACAGTGCCTTTGGAAAACACTGTGCTTTGGAATGTCACTCCTTGCAGAGGGCAGTGGGAGGGGCTGGGACCCAGGTATGCTGCCCCTTGCTCCCAGTTGCCGGTTTCTGGATCCTGATTATATCTCTCACAGGATCAGTTAGTGGGCTTGTTGTCTGCCTCAGGCTTTGTTCACCGAGGTCCTCCAGCTAGGTGGTGGTGTGTGTGCATGAGCAGAGGCTTCCTGCCAATCCCCCATGAGTTGAAGAGCTACCCTGGTGTGGGCTCCGTGAAAGAGGTGCCCCAGACAGCAGGACTACACAAGAGGGTGGGCCCTGCAGGAACCGGAGGGCCATTCCCCCTGTGGAATGACCTCAGAGCCCCGCCTCTCTCACTGTCCAGCTGCCGGGGCTGTGGACCCTAAGCTTCATGCCCTACACAGGAATAGACACAGGGTGAGACGACTGCAGCACCTGCTTTTGCTGGTCTAATCCAGCCTGAGATCATCCTAGCATCAACCCTCTGCCAGGGTCTTTTTTTTCTCTCCTTTTATAGGGGCTCATACAACAATAACCACAATACGTGCAAACATCACTGATATAAGGCACATTTGTACATTCATTGCCCTCACTATTCTCAAAATATCTTCTCTCCACCCAAGCCCCTGGCCTCAGCTCCTCATTCCCCTCGCCCCCATTCTCACTACCCCTCCTCATCAATCCTTCATCATTTACTACTTATTATTTTGTCATATCTTGCACTGTCTGATGTCCCCCTTCACCCCCTTTTATTTTGAGGTTTTATGTAGATCCATGTCATCGGTTCCCCGGTGCCAACCTACCCTCCCTCCACCCTCCCAGCATCCCCATTCATAACACTGGTCCTAAAGGGCTCATCCACCTTGAATTCCCTGGGTTTCTAGTTCCTATCTGTCCCAGTGTACATTCTCTGGTCTAGTCAGATTTGTAAGTTATAATTGGGATCTTGATAGTGAGGGGAGAGGAAGCATTGAGGAGCTAGAGGAAAGTTGTGTTTCACCGTTGCTGTCTAGTACCCTGTGTAGGCATGTCTCTTCCCCAAGACCTTACTTAAGGGAATGTCCAGTGTACTGCAAATGGGCTTTGGCTCTCTACCCAGCATTCCCTGCTCATTCGCAATGAGATTTTTTTGTGCTGATGATGCCTGATCCCTTTGATACCTCGTGATCGCACAGGCTGGTATGCTTATTCCATGTGGGCTCTGTTGTTTCTGAGCTACATGGCCGCTTGCTTACCCTTCAGGCCTTTAAGACCTCAGACGCCATATCTTTTGATAGCAGGGCACCATCAGCTTTCTTGACCACATTTGCTTATGCAACCGCTTAGACTTCAAGGAACGTGTCGGGAAGGTGAGCATCATAGAATGCCAATGTAATAGAACAAGGTATTCTTGCAATGAGAGAGTCCTTGAGTGGAGGCCCAAAGGCCATCTGCTACCTTAATAGGAAACCTATAAAGATATGGACATAGGTGTATTTCCCCATGCTCACAGATAAATATATTTACATCTGTGCGTTCCTTTCTTTAGACCTGTATAACTGGCCCGTGCTTCCTAGGTCGCTCTGCTATTCCCTTTCATTTCCCTCTTGTGCCCACTGCCATGCTCAGTCTTCATTTGGGTTTCAGTAAATCCTCTTGGTTCCTTCACCCTTGATCACGCCCTACCAGGATTCCTACATCGCCCTCACCACGGATTTGCATCCACTTGTTGTTCCCTTGTCTCTGGGTTTCTTGACATCACTCCCTTTCCCCCCAACTCCCTCTTTCCCGTGGCCCTCCCGCGAAGCGTTGGTCCCCTTTTTCTCTCCGGCAGATTGTGCATCCTGCATCTCATTTTAGACATACAGTAGAGGTAATAACATGCACAAACACAAGACAGAGCGAAAGCAAGCACCAAAAGAAAGGAAATAGCCAAAATCCAATGACCATCAAAGAAAACACAACTCCTCAAGAAAGGAAAGCTCGTAGTTAGTTCACGGACTGTTTCTTGGCCCTTAGCACTGTCTTCCAGTCCAGTCTGTGCGGGCACCAAGTCCTGCCCCCAAAGTCCTCCTTTAGCATTCCCTGGTGACCTTGTTGCTCCACCTCCTTACTCTTCTGCTGCACCCCCTTAGTGCTATGCCTCGGTGTGGCGGGATCCGTTCCCGCACTGTGTCTCCAGTGTTGTCCCTTCTAGGGCTATGGGTCTTTGAGGGACGTCGTGTCTCATCTTGGGCTGGCCATGTGGTCTTCTGTGTGGACTGTCTTCTCTGAGTGGGAACATCATCCCAAAGCAGGATCCCGTAGCCCACTGAGCGACTTTCTCTCCAGCAGCTTCTAGGTAGGCTGTGCCCCATGAGGGGCCCTGAGGTGCCTGTGTAAACCTGAGTCTGCTGGAGGTTCGAATAGCAGTCCACAGATGTGTTTGTGCTTGGGGGAAACAGTGGGTGCTGTAAGAAATACTCGGAGAAAAACAATTTAGTTCTGTAAAGCCTTAATTTTGAGGGATTTTCCGTCTTTCTCGGTGTCCATCTTTTCAGGATATGCTCAGGGAGGGCTTTTTTTTTTTTTAATTATGACTGATGAATCCACAGCCCCCTCCCCACTATTTTAACAGCAGTTGGTGTTGTAAGTATCACTTGGTATGGGCCAGTCCACCTAGGTTCTAAGGTGTCAGGTTGGTGCTTCTTTACCCATGTCCAGTTTCCTGGTTGCACGTTGTTGGCTGCCTGTTCCCTTTCCCTTGGTTAGGCCCAAAATGAAGGTGTCAGAGCAGATGATTTGTCTCTCACCTGTTGCACAGCCTGCAGGCACTCGATGAGGGAACGATTAGTGACTTCCATTATTTCTACTTCTTTCAATCTTGGGAGGATTTGGGGAAGGTCTGCCAAACATAAATTCAAATGGGGTCATGCTTTTCACATAGGGAGAGCATCGGACTTGAAGTAGGGCAAAAGGTAAAGTAAGGATCAACCCAGTTCTCGCCAGGTCCTAAATGCAACTTAACGAACAATTCCTTTAGGGTTCTGTTTATTTTTTTCTACTTGCCCTGAAGAGCTTCCAGTTAATATTTAGAAGCATTGCTAAGACTTTAGTAATTTGAGCAATAAATGTTGGCCCATTGTTGGACCCCAAGGTGGTGGGAAGGCCAAATCTAGGGACAATTTTAGTTACTAATAATTTACACACAGTGGCAGCAGTTTCCTTCCTTGTTGGGAAGGCTTCCACCCATCCAGAACAGGTGTCTACGAACACCAGCAAATATCGGTAGCCATACTTTCTAAGTTTGATATCCATAAAGTCCACCTCCCAGAATTCTCCTGGTCTACTACCTCGAGCTCGTGGTTGGGGTTGCTCCTTTTCTTTCTGGGGTTGTTTACCCGAGCACAGTGCAATCAACGGTGGATGACATCTGCCACCCAGTGTCCAAGCCTGGGTATGTAAAAGTGCCTGAGAAGCAACTGAGACAGTTTAGAGAGGATCCCAAATGCATACCTTCATGTAGTCCTTGAATCAGATCTCTCCCAGAGCTTCTGGCATGAATCTTCTTCCATCAGGATGGACCAGCCACCCTGGATGCTCCCAGCCTTTTTGGCAGGCCAGCTCTTGGCTTATCTTTAGATCATTTTTTGAGTATGTAGGGTGTGGCTGTAACACTGGGGATGGCATGGTCACAGCCACTACCTTGGGGATTTGTGGTATAGTCCTGGCATTCGAGATCCACCGGTCCGGGGCACTGGTTAGGAGTGGTTCAACCATAGGTCCCCCTACCACAGCAATATCCTGTCCCAGTGTAAGCTTCCTAGCTTCTATGGCTAGGATGGCCGTGGCAGCCACAGCTCGCATGCAGCTCAGCCATCCTGCAGCTGCAGAGTCCAGTTTCTTTGAAAGATAGGCCACAGGTCTCTTCCATGGCCGCAAGTTCTCAGTTAGCAGTTCTTTTGCTGTGCCTCTGGCCTCACATAGACAATTGGAAGGGCTTTGCTATGTCTAGTAGGGCAAGGGAGGTTGCCCATATGAGCGACTTTTTAAAGGATTCAAACGCTTGTTGTTCTACTTCAGTCCATTTAAGTTCTTTTTCCTTTCCCCAGTACTTGCATATAGGGGTTTTGTTGTTTTTGCAAATCCCAAATTCCACAATGGACAGTACCCCACAGTTCCTAGAAACTCTTGCAACTGCTTCTTCGTCTCAGGGACTGGGATTTTGAGGATCGCCTCAGTGCGGCTGGGGGACAAGGTCCGTTTTCCCTCCTCCAGTTGGTAGCCTAGGTATACAGCTTTATGGACACACAGTTGAGCCTTTCTTGCAGATACCCTGTACCCCAATGGGCCAAGGACTATTATCAGGTCCTTGGTAGCCCGTTGGCATTCCTCCAGTGTTTTGGAGGCCAGGAGGAGGTCATCTGCATACTGGAGCAAGGTGGTTTGGGGGTGTTCCTACTTGTGTCCCTGTAATTCTTCACTGGGTTGATGTGCAGGGGACACGGGTATGGAGAACAAAGCATCTTTAAGTCCAAAACAGTATAACAAATTCAGTTTGATGGGATAGTACTCAGGAGGATCTCAGGGTTTGGCACGTGGGGTGGCCAGTTTCTATCCTCTCATTTGCCTCTCTGAGATCCTGCACCGGTTGGAAGTCCTCAGTTCCCGGCTTCTGCATGGGCAGCAGGGGAGCATTCCATGTGGACTTGCAGAGGACCCAAATGCCTGTCCTCTTTAGTCTGCAAATGGGAACAGAAATACCCACTTTTGCTATCCAGGGAGTAGGGTTAGCTTGACACACCAGTGTAGCTGAGCTCAGAAGTTGTACGACCCCAGGCACCTGAAGTTCAGAAAGGTCTGGCAGGTTGTTCTCTGCCCAAACAAAAGGAATATCTTTTAGTGATTTATCAAGAAGTTCCTTTGAGGAGGTCTCTTCTGCTCCTTGATAAAACACATATCACTCTGACATTGGAGTGGTGAGCAAAACTTTTGGCTTTTCAAGTTCAAGGGTTAAGGTGGTTGTAGCAGATGAGAAAGTAATTATGGCTGCCATTTTTCATAATAAGTCACGATCAATTAGGGGAAAGGGGCATTGAGGCATTACCAGGGTGAGCGTGTAACTGTCTCTTGTGCTAAATCTGTTATTCTGGCCGTTGTCCATGGGTGTGCTTGGGTCTGCCCTGGGGCCCCTGTAATGAAAGCCTTTCCTTTTGACAAGGCACCTGTAGTCTTTTCTGAAACCAAGAAGGTGACCCCTTTGTCCACCTAGAAATTTACTGGCTGGCTCCCTACATGGAGAGTGAGCATGGGCTCTTTGGGGTCAAGTGAAACAGAGCCTGGACACCTTTATTCAGCTTCGAGCATTATTGTCTGTAGCTTCGATTTTTCTAGGCGAGGACTAGGCCCGTTCTCTCTAGTGGTGGCTCGTCCGCCTCTCCTGGGCTTTTCAAGGCACTGATTTTTCCAATGTCACTGTTTTGTATAGTAGGTACATGGATACTTCCTCAGGACTAGGCGAGTGAGAAGCGGGGTATTAGGGTTAGCCATTCTTAGTTGAACCAAAACTGCTCTGGTCGTTCTCGCAAGCCTTCTGAACACCCATTTCCTTCATGACATTCCCTTGGGCGACGTCTGCACAGCCTACCTCCCCAATATCAGCTAGTTCATTTATACTTCCTAGCTACTTTATTTTCTTTTCATGGTGGCTTCTGTCAGCCCCAAATGGCTTCACTCTTGTCAAAGCTGTTTCAGCTTTTCCCAGAGATCCTACACAGTCGCCATTGTAGCCGAGAGGTAACAGGATCTGTGACCATGGCCAAGATGGCACCCACCAGTCCACATGTGGAAGGGCGCTGCCTAGGGAGCTGGGTGAAGAGGCCTGGGAGTTAGCCCTGCCTGGTCGCGGGAGCCCAAAGTTTCCCTTTTCCCCTCCATTCCCTTTGCCTTTCTCCTGGTTTTTCAAACAAGCTGCTCTAGCCCTATAACGCCAAGCACAAAATTGTCATAATTCTTAATGAAAACGTATCTGGTACCCAAATTATAAATGTGACAATTTGGTCACATTTCAAAAACACTGAAAATTTTATGCTTTTAAAATATATTTTGAATGTCATATATATTGATAACTATGAAAGTAAATAATAAAAACCAAAAAAAATATTTCCAAAATTTAAAACTTGAGGCGTTATAGGGCTAGTGTTCTTCCAGATTTGATTTGTTCCTTCTTACAGGCTGCTTTTCCGTGGCCCAGGCTTAGGCCAGTGGCGTTCGGAAGCCTAGGCGGAGTCACTGTTATTTAGGCTTTCAGCGATGCTGCTTCAGGCACTTTTGGGGACAGCTCTTATTTAATACACAGCTCCTCTGCCCTGATATTCCAGCCAGAAATTCCAATTTCCCTTAAGGTTCCCTGAGCTGCCACGTGTCCCTTCCCTTGAGAGATTTGAGCATCAGCCCCGCCAGCACGCGTCTTGGAGGGCCTTGGGGCCATCCCAAGCAGTGGTCCTCCTAGCCTGTTGTCCAGAAAAATGGTTGGACCTAAAGGTCGCCCTCGGCGACTAGTCCTTGACCCCTTCCCTCGGGCTGAGGCATGAGATTCAGGGCAACCCAGGGGTGTGCTCTCAAGTGGGGGTTATTGACCTGGAGGCAGCAAGCTGTCAATCGCCTCCTTGTTTTGTGCCTTCTAGATGGGACTTAGCAACTTGATGCTCAGGAATTGCCCCCTTGCATGAATCGTGTCCAATTGGGATAGAGTTGATACAGAGAGGCTGGGCAAACAGAAGCTGATAGATTCACTTTGCAACTCTATTTGGCCACAGTATCGTTTTGAGAAAGGAGAATGGTGGGCAGAGAAGGGTACGCTTACCCTTCCAACCGTGATTCACCGGGAACAGTTCGGTAGAGTGCCGGGAAAGTGGGCGGAGATGCCAGAACTTAGAGCATTTCTCCTCTCGAGGAGCAGTAGGAGACCTTCATCCCCAGTGCATCCAGGAACCCCTAAGGCTGGCGTCCTCAAACTGTGGTCCATGGGGCACATGTGGCGCGATGCCATTTATCCCACCCTCGGGGTGTTTTGCTGCCACTGCCAGTCCTGCTTAGCAGCCGACTGGTGCAGTGTGCATAGGAATTTGTCCATAGGTTTTTTGAAAACCATAGTCTGGCCCTCCAACGGTCGGAGAGACAATGAACTGGCCCCCTGTGTAAACAATTTGAGGACTCCTGCCCTAAGGGATCCTGGACTTCAGGTCACTATTGTCCCACCCCTGAACCCTCCCTGAACATTCTACCCCTAGTAGAGGCACCAGGGGCATTTGGTCCCCGGGTAACTTACAAGCCTTTTACTCAAATGGAACCCGAGAAAATTAAAAATGACACAGGCATTTACTCTACTTTTGATCCTTGTTGAATCCGCCTGTAGCATCCCAATATTACAATTTAACCCTATAACACCGAGCATGACCTTTCCCTAACATTTAATCAAATGAATATAAATGTATATATATATTGATAACTATGAAAGTAATGAATCAAAACGAAATTTTTTTTGCCCAAAAATTTAAAAGTGAGGCGTTATAGGGTTAAAAAGAAGGATGGTTCTTATCAGAGGGGCCAATTCCTTAGGATCATAAGTGAAGCGGTGATCCCACTGCACCCAGTAGTGCCCAAACCCTGGACCCCCCTAGGGGAAATTGTGAATGCTTTTTCCCCCGTGCCGGTACTTAGAATGAGCAAACACATACGCCTGATAATCCTAAGATTTTTACTTACTTCCTGTGATACTCACCTACTTTCAAGGGCACTCCCACCTCACAATCCTAGCCTTGTCTCACTTAAACTGTTCACCCTTTTGTGCGTTTGTTGGTTTTTCCAGAAGTTCTCAAGTTACCAAAGCCCCTAATCCAATTGTGCCAACTCCAGGACCACCATCTCCTGGACCACTTCAACCTTATCCAATCTAGCGCTGAATGGACAACCCCTCCCAGCAGAGCAGGAAGGGTGTGGACCCAAAGCCCCCTTCGCCCTTTTTGCCAGCAGGAAGTAGCTAGAGATGTCGTCGCCCAGTACCCCAAAGATTTGGGTCCACATCTCTTCAGGATGGAAATGTTAGGTAGCTAGCATAGGGACTGGGGTGTCCATTACACATGCTTAGAGGGCCCAGTTAATGGCCCAGGAAGGAGTGGCACACTGTGCGTGCTCAGAGGTCCAGGTTTCCGGCCAGGAAGGGCAGGTCCACCTGGGTGGGCGCTGCACCTATATCGACCCACCTAGCCCAAGTATATTCAATTCAGCCACTAGAATCGACCAGGGTTGCCCACCACACCTCCCTAACGCTCCTAAACCTCCCTTGGATCACAAACCAGGCTTTGGCATGAATTCTTTCTCACGCAGAACCAAGGACCGAGGGATATCTGTCCCCAGAGAGATCTGACCAACCCAGGGAAGCTCTTTGGAGGCAGCAGGAGTGGACGTGAGTGGCTGGTGGATACTGTTCAGATGCATGGTTTTCTGCTTGGATGGGTTTTTAGTCTTGGCTGACAGGATCAGAGGAGGTAGTATGTCTGGATCACATAGTATCCATGTCCACAAATGAGCTGCCCATTCCAAAGTCCTGACAGTGCCTTTGGAAAACACTGTGCTTTGGAATGTCACTCCTTGCAGAGGGCAGTGGGAGGGGCTGGGACCCAGGTATGCTGCCCCTTGCTCCCAGTTGCCGGTTTCTGGATCCTGATTATATCTCTCACAGGATCAGTTAGTGGGCTTGTTGTCTGCCTCAGGCTTTGTTCACCGAGGTCCTCCAGCTAGGTGGTGGTGTGTGTGCATGAGCAGAGGCTTCCTGCCAATCCCCCATGAGTTAAAGAGCTACCCTGGTGTGGGCTCTGTGAAAGAGGTGCCCCCGACAGCAGGACTACACAAGAGGGTGGGCCCTGCAGGAACCGGAGGGCCATTCCCCCTGTGGAATGACCTCAGAGCCCCGCCTCTCTCACTGTCCAGCTGCCGGGGCTGTGGAACCTAAGCTTCATGCCACACACAGGAATAGACACAGGGTGAGGCGACTGCAGCACCTGCTTTTGCTGGTCTAATCCAGCCTGAGATCATCCTAGCATCAACCCTCTGCCGGGGTCTTTTTTTTCTCTCCTTTTATAGGGGCTCATACAACAATAACCACAATACGTGCAAACATCACTGATATAAGGCACATTTGTACATTCATTGCCCTCACTATTCTCAAAATATCTTCTCTCCACCCAAGCCCCTGGCCTCAGCTCCTCATTCCCCTCGCCCCCATTCTCACTACCCCTCCTCATCAATCCTTCATCATTTACTAATTATTATTTTGTCATATCTTGCACTGTCTGATGTCCCCCTTCACCCCCTTTTCTTTTGAGGTTTTATGTAGATCCTTGTCATCGGTTCCCTGGTGCCAGCCTACCCTCCCTCCACCCTCCCAGCATCCCCATTCATAACACTGGTCCTAAAGGGCTCATCCACCTTGAATTCCCTGTGTGTCTAGTTCCTATCTATCCCAGTGTACATTCTCTGGTCTAGTCAGATTTGTAAGTTATAATAGGGATCTTGATAGTGAGGGGAGAGGAAGCATTGAGGAGCTAGAGGAAAGTTGTGTTTCACCGTTGCTGTCTAGTACCCTGTGTAGGCATGTCTCTTCCCCAAGACCTTACTTAAGGGAATGTCCAGTGTACTGCAAATGGGCTTTGGCTCTCTACCCAGCATTCCCTGCTCATTCGCAATGAGATTTTTTTGTGCTGATGATGCCTGATCCCTTTGATACCTCGTGATCGCACAGGCTGGTATGCTTATTCCATGTGGGCTCTGTTGTTTCTGAGCTACATGGCCGCTTGCTTACCCTTCAGGCCTTTAAGACCTCAGACGCCATATCTTTTGATAGCAGGGCACCATCAGCTTTCTTGACCACATTTGCTTATGCAACCGCTTAGACATCAGGGAACGTGTCGGGAAGGTGAGCATCATAGAATGCCAATGTAATAGAACAAGGTATTCTTGCAATGACAGAGTCCTAGAGTGGAGGCCCAAAGGCCATCTGCTACCTTAATAGGAAACCTATAAAGATATGGACATAGGTGTATTTCCCCATGCTCACAGATAAATATATTTACATCTGTGCGTGCCTTTCTTTAGACCTGTATAACTGGCCCGTGCTTCCTAGGTCGCTCTGCTATTCCCTTTCATTTCCCTCTTGTACCCACTGCCATGCTCAGTCTTCATTTGGGTTTCAGTAAATCCTCTTGGTTCCTTCACCCTTGATCACGCCCTACCAGGATTCCTACATCGCCCTCACCACGGATTTGCATCCACTTGTTGTTCCCTTGTCTCTGGGTTTCTTGACATCACTCCCTTTCCCCCCAACTCCCTCTTTCCCGTGGCCCTCCCGCGAAGCGTTGGTCCCCTTTTTCTCTCCGGCAGATTGTGCCTCCTGCATCTCATTTTAGACATACAGTAGAGGTAATAACATGCACAAACACAAGACAGAGCGAAAGCAAGCACCAAAAGAAAGAAAATAGCCAAAATCCAATGACCATCAAAGAAAACACAACTCCTCAAGAAAGGAAAGTTCATAGTTAGTTCACGGACTGTTTGTTGGCCCTTAGCAGTGTTTTCCAGTCCAGTCTGTGCGGGCACCAAGTCCTGCCCCCAAAGTCCTCCTTTAGCATTCCCTGGGGACCTTGTTGCTCCACCTCCTAACTCTTCTGCTGCACCCCCTTAGTGCTATGCCTCGGTGTGGCGGGATCCGTTCCCGCACTGTGTCTCCAGTGTTGTCCCTTCTAGGGCTATGGGTCTTTGAGGGACGTCGTGTCTCATCTTGGGCTGGCCATGTGGTCTTCTGTGTGGACTGTCTTCTCTGAGTGGGAACACCATCCCAAAGGCAGGATCCCGTAGCCCACTGAGTGACTTTCTCTCTAGCAGCTTCTAGGTAGGCTGTGCCCCATGAGGGGCCCTGAGGTGCCTGTGTAAACCTGAGTCTGCTGGAGGTTAGAATAGCAGTCCACAGATGTGTTTGTGCTTGGGGGAAACAGTGGGTGCTGTCAGCAATACTCGGAGAAAAACAATTTAGTTCTGTAAAGCCTTAATTTTGAGGGATTTTCCGTCTTTCTCGGTGTCCATCTTTTCAGGATATGCTCAGGGAGGGCTTTTTTTTTTTTTACATATGACTGATGAATCCACGGCCCCCTCCCCACTATTTTAACAGCAGTTGTTGTTGTAAGTATCACTTGGTATGGGCCAGTCCACCTAGGTTCTAAGGTGTCAGGTTGGTGCTTCTTTACCCATGTCCAGTTTCCTGGTTGCACGTTGTTGGCTGCCTGTTCCCTTTCCCTTGGTTAGGCCCAAAATGAAGGTGTCAGAGCAGATGATTTGTCTCTCACCTGTTGCACAGCCTGCAGGCACTCGATGAGGGAACGATTAGTGACTTCCATTATTTCTACTTCTTTCAATCTTGGGAGGATTTGGGGAAGGTCTGCCAAACATAAATTCAAATGGGGTCATGCTATTCACATAGGGAGCGCATCGGACTTGAAGTAGGGCAAAAGGAAAAGTAAGGATCAACCCAGTTCTCGCCAGGTCCTAAATGCAACTTAACGAACAATTCCTTTAGGGTTCTGTTTATTTTTTCTACTTGCCCTGAAGAGCTTCCAGTTAATATTTAGAAGCATTGCTAAGACTTTAGTAATTTGAGCAATAAATGTTGGGCCATTGTTGGACCCCAAGGTGGTGGGAAGGCCAAATCTAGGGACAATTTTAGTTACTAATAATTTGCACACAGTGGCAGCAGTTTCCTTCCTTGTTGGGAAGGCTTCCACCCATCCGAACAGGTGTCTACGAACACCAGAAAATATCGGTAGCCATACTTTCTAAGTTTGATATCCATAAAGTCCACCTCCCAGAATTCTCCAGGACTACTACCTCGAGCTCGTGGTTGGGGTTGCTCCTTTTCTTTCTGGGGTTGTTTACCCGAGCACGGTGCAATCAACGGTGGGTGACATCTGCCACCCAGTGTCCAAGCCTGAGTATGTAAAAGTGCCTGAGAAGCAACTGAGACAGTTTAGAGAGGATCCCAAATGCATACCTTCATGTAGTCCTTGAATCAGATCTCTCCAAGAGCTTCTGGCATGAATCTTCTTCCATCAGGATGGAGCAGCCACCCTGGATGCTCCCAGTCTTTTTGGCAGGCCAGCTCTTGGCTTATCTTTAGATCATTTTCTGAGTATGTAGGTTGTGGCTGTAACACTGGGGATGGCATGGTCACAGCCACTACCTTGGGGATTTGTGGTATAGTCCTGGCATTCGAGATCCACCGGTCCGGGGGACTGGTTAGGAGTGGTTCAACCATAGGTCCCCCTACCACAGCAATATCCTGTCCCAGTGTAAGCTTCCTAGCTTCTATGACTAGGATGGCCGTGGCAGCCACAGCTCGCATGCAGCTCAGCCATCCTGCAGCTACAGAGTCCAGTTTCTTTGAAAGATAGGTCACAGGTCTCTTCCATGGCCGCAAGTTCTCAGTTAGCAGTTCTTTTGCTGTGCCTCTGGCCTCACATAGACAATTGGAAGGGCTTTACTATGTCTAGTAGGGCAAGGGAGGTTGCTCATATGAGCGACTTTTTAAAGGATTCAAACGCTTGTTGTTCTACTTCAGTCCATTTAAGTTCTTTTTCCTTTCCCCAGTACTTGCATATAGGGGTTTCGTTTTTTTTGCAAATCCCAAATTCCACAAAGGACAGTACCCCACAGTTCCTAGAAACTCTTGCAACTGCTTCTTCGTCTCAGGGACTGGGATTTTGAGGATCGCCTCAGTGCGGCTGGGGGACAAGGTCCGTTTTCCCTCCTCCAGTTGGTAGCCTAGGTATACAGCTTTATGGACACACAGTTGAGCCTTTCTTGCAGATACCCTGTACCCCAATGGGCCAAGGACAATTATCAGGTCCTTGGTAGCCCGTTGGCATTCCTCCAGGGTTTCGGAGGCCAGGAGGAGGTCATCTGCATACTGGAGCAAGGTGGTTTGGGGGTGTTCCTCCTTGTGTCCCTGTAAGTCTTCACTGGGTTGATGTGCAGGGGACACGGGTATGGAGAACAAAGCATCTTTAAGTCCAAAACAGTATACCAAATTCAGTTTGATGGGATAGTACTCAGGAGGATCTCAGGGTATGGCATGTGGGGTGGCCAGTTTCTATCCTCTCATTTGCCTCTCTGAGATCCTGCACCGGTTGGAAGTCCTCAGTTCCCGGCTTCTGCATGGGCAGCAGGGGAGCATTCCATGTGGACTTGCAGAGGACCCAAATGCCTGTCCTCTTTAGTCTGCAAATGGGAACAGAAATACCCACTTTTGCTATCCAGGGAGTAGGGTTAGCTTGACACACCAGTGTAGCTGAGCTCAGAAGTTGTACGACCCCAGGCACCTGAAGTTCAGAAAGGTCTGGCAGGTTGTTCTCTGCCCAAACAAAAGGAATATCTTTTAGTGATTTATCAAGAAGTTCCTTTGAGGAGGTCTCTTCTGCTCCTTGATAAAACACATATCACTCTGACATTGGAGTGGTGAGCAAAACTTTTGGCTTTTCAAGTTCAAGGGTTAAGGTGGTTGTAGCAGATGAGAAAGTAATTATGGCTGCCATTTTTCATAATAAGTCACGATCAATTAGGGGAAAGGGGCATTGAGGCATTACCAGGGTGAGCGTGTAACTGTCTCTTGTGCTAAATCTGTTATTCTGGCCGTTGTCCATGGGTGTGCTTGGGTCTGCCCTGGGGCCCCTGTAATGAAAGCCTTTCCTTTTGACAAGGCACCTGTAGTCTTTTCTGAAACCAAGAAGGTGACCCCTTTGTCCACCTAGAAATTTACTGGCTGGCTCCCTACATGGAGAGTGAGCATGGGCTCTTTGGGGTCAAGTGAAACAGAGCCTGGACACCTTTATTCAGCTTCGAGCATTATTGTCTGTAGCTTCGATTTTTCTAGGCGAGGACTAGGCCCGTTCTCTCTAGTGGTGGCTCGTCCGCCTCTCCTGGGCTTTTCAAGGCACTGATTTTTCCAATGTCACTGTTTTGTATAGTAGGTACATGGATACTTCCTCAGGACTAGGCGAGTGAGAAGCGGGGTATTAGGGTTAGCCATTCTTAGTTGAACCAAAACTGCTCTGGTCGTTCTCGCAAGCCTTCTGAACACCCATTTCTTTCATGACATTCCCTTGGGCGACGTCTGCACAGCCTACCTCCCCAATATCAGCTAGTTCATTTACACTTCCTAGCTACTTTATTTTCTTTTCATGGTGGCTTCTGTCAGCCCCAAATGGCTTCACTCTTGTCAAAGCTGTTTCAGCTTTTCCCAGAGATCCTACACAGTCGCCATTGTAGCCGAGAGGTAACAGGATCTGTGACCATGGCCAAGATGGCACCCACCAGTCCACATGTGGAAGGGCGCTGCCTAGGGAGCTGGGTGAAGAGGCCTGGGAGTTAGTCCTGTTGGTTCCGGGAGCCCAAAGTTTCCCTTTTCCCCTCCATTCCCTTTGCCTTTCTCCTGGTTTTTCAAACAAGCTGCTCTAGCTCTATAATGCCAAGCACAAAATTGTCATAATTCTTAATGAAAACGTATCTGGTACCCAAATTATAAATGTGACAATTTGGTCACATTTCAAAAACACTGAAAATTTTATGCTTTTAAAATATATTTTGAATGTCATATATATTGATAACTATGAAAGTAAATAATAAAAACCAAAAAATATATTTCCAAAATTTAAAACTTGAGGCGTTATAGGGCTAGTGTTCTTCCAGATTTGGTTTGTTCCTTCTTACAGGCTGCTTTTCCGTGGCCCAGGCTTAGGCCAATGGCGTTCGGAAGCCTAGGCGGAGTCACTGTTATTTAGGCTTTCAGCGATGCTGCTTCAGGCACTTTTGGGGACAGCTCTTACTTAATACACAGCTCCTCTGCCATGATATTCCAGCCAGAAATTCCAATTTCCCTTAAGGTTCCCTGAGCTGCCACGTGTCCCTTCCCTTGAGAGATTTGAGCATCAGTCCCGCCAGCAGGCGTCTTGGAGGGCCTTGGGGCCATCCCAAGCAGTGGTCCTCCTAGCCTGTTGTCCAGAAAAATGGTTGGACCTAAAGGTCGCCCTCGGCGACTAGTCCTTGACCCCTTCCCTCGGGCTGAGGCATGAGATTCAGGGCAACCCAGGGGTGTGCTCTCAAGTGGGGGTTATTGACCTGGAGGCAGCAAGCTGTCAATCGCCTCCTTGTTTTGTGCTTTCTAGATGGGACTTAGCAGCTTGATGCTCAGGAATTGCCCCCTTGCATGAATCGTGTCCAATTGGGATAGAGTTGATACAGAGAGGCTGGGCAAACAAAAGCTGATAGATTCACTTTGCAACTCTATTTGGCCACAGTATCGTTTTGAGAAAGGAGAATGGTGGGCAGAGAAGGGTATGCTTTCCCTTCCAAACGTGATTCACTGGGAACAGTTCGGTAGAGTGCCGGGAAAGTGGGCGGAGATGCCAGAACTTAGAGCATTTCTCCTCTCGAGGAGCAGTAGGAGACCTTCATCCCCAGTGCATCCAGGAACCCCTAAGGCTGGCGTCCTCAAACTGTGGTCCATGGGGCACATGTGGCGCGATGCCATTTATCCCACCCTCGGGGTGTTTTTGCTGCCACTGCCTGTCCTGTTTAGTAGCCGACTCGTGCAGTGTGCATAGGAATTTGTCCATAGGTTTTTGAAAACCATAGTCTGGCCCTCCAACGGTCGGAGAGACAATGAACTGGCCCCCTGTGTAAACAATTTGAGGACCCCTGCCCTAAGGGATCCTGGACTTCAGGTCACTATTGTCCCACCCCTGAACCCTCCCTGAACATTCTACCCCTAGTAGAGTCATCAGGGGCATTTGGTCCCCGGGTAACTTACAAGCCTTTTACTCAAATCGAACCCGAGAAAATTAAAAGCGACACAGGCAGTTACTCTACTTTTGATCCCTGTTGAATCCGCCTGTAGCATCCCAATATTACAATTTAACCCTATTACGCCAGGCATGACTTTTCCCTAACATTTAATGAAATGAATATAAATGTATATATATTGATAACTATGAAAGTAATGAATAAAAACGAAATTTTTTTGCCCAAAAATTTAAAAGTGAGGCGTTATAGGGTTAAAAAGAAGGATAGTTCTTATCAGAGGGGCCAATGCCTTAGGATCATAAGTGAAGCGGTGATCCCACTGCACCCAGTAGTGGCCAAACGCTGGACCCCCCTAGGGGAAATTGTGAATGCTTTTTCCCCCTTGCCGGTACTTAGAATGAGCAAACACACACGCCTGATAATCCTAAGATTTTTACTTACTTCCTGTGATACTCACCTACTTTCAAGGGCACTCCCACCTCACAATCCTAGCCTTGTCTCAGATAAACTGTTCACCATTTTGTGCGTTTGTTGGGTTTTCCAGAAGTTCTCAAGTTAACAAAGCCCCTAATCCAAGTGTGCCAGCTCCAGGACCACCATCTCCTGGACCACTTCAACCTTATCCATCCTAGCGCTGAATGGACAACCCCTCCCAGCAGAGCAGGAAGGGTGTGGACCGAAAGCCCCACTTCGCCCTTTTTGCCAGCAGGAAGTAGCTAGAGATGTCGTCGCCCAGTACCCCAAAGATTTGGGTCCACATCTCTTCAGGGTGGAAATGTTAGGTAGCTAGCATAGGGACTGGGGTGTCCATTACACATGCTCAGAGGGCCCAGTTAATGGCCCAGGAAGGAGTGGCACACTGTGCGTGCTCAGAGGTCCAGGTTTCCGGCCAGGAAGGGCAGGTCCACCTGGGTGGGCGCTGCACCTATATCGACCCACCTAGGCCAAGTATATTCAATTCAGCCACTAGGATCGACCAGGGTTGCCCACCACACCTCCCTAACTCTCCTAAACCTCACTTGGATCACAAACCAGGCTTTGGTGTGAATTCTTTCTCACGCAGAACCAAGGACCGAGGGATATCTGTCCCCAGAGAGATCTGACCAACCCAGGAAAGCTCTTTGGAGGCAGCAGGAGTGGACGTGAGTGGCTGGTGGATACTGTTCAGATGCATGGCTTTCTGCTTGTAAGGGTTTTTAGTCTCGGCTGACAGGATCAGAGGAGGTAGTATGTCTGGATCACATAGTATCCATGTCCACAAATGAGCTGCCCATTCCAAAGTCCTGACAGTGATTTTGGAAAACACTGTGCTTTGGAATGTCACCCCTTGCAGAGGGCAGTGGGAGGGGCTGGGACCCAGGTATGCTGCCCCTTGCTCCCAGTTGCCGGTTTCTGGATCCTGATTATATCTCTCACAGGATCAGTTAGTGGGCTTGTTGTCTGCCTCAAGGTTTGTTCACCGAGGTCCTCCAGCTAGGTGGTGGTGTGTGTGCATGAGCAGAGGCTTCCTGCCAATCCCCCATGAGTTGAAGAGCTCCCCTGGTGTGGGCTCCGTGAAAGAGGTGCCCCAGACAGCAGGACTACACAGGAGGGTGGGCCCTGCAGGAACCGGAGGGCCATTCCCCCTGTGGAATGACCTCAGAGCCCCGCCTCTCTCACTGTCCAGCTGCCGGGGCTGTGGACCCTAAGCTTCAAGCCTCACATAGGAATAGACACAGGGTGAGGCGACTGCAGCACCTGCTTTTGCTGGTCTAATCCAGCCTGAGATCATCCTAGCATCAGCCCTCTGCCAGGGTCTTTTTTTTCTCTCCTTTTATAGGGGCTCATACAACAATAACCACAATACGTGCAAACATCACTGATATAAGGCACATTTGTACATTCATTGCCCTCACTATTCTCAAAATATCTTCTCTACACCCAAGCCCCTGGCCTCAGCTCCCCATTCCCCTGCTCCCATTCTCACTACCCCTCCTCATCAATCCTTCATTATTTACTAATTATTATTTTGTCATATCTTGCACTGTCTGATGTCCCCCTTCACCCCCTTTTCTTTTGAGGTTTTATGTAGATCCTTGTCATCGGTTCCCTGGTGCCAGCCTACCCTCCCTCCACCCTCCCAGCATCCCCATTCATAACACTGGTCCTAAAGGGCTCATCCACCTTGAATTCCCTGGGTTTCTAGTTCCTATCTGTCCCAGTGTACATTCTCTGGTCTAGTCAGATTTGTAAGTTATAATTGGGATCTTGATAGTGAGGGGAGAGGAAGCATTGAGGAGCTAGAGGAAAGTTGTGTTTCACAGTTGCTGTCTAGTACACTGTGTAGGCTTGTCTCTTCCCCAAGACTTTACTTAAGAGAATGTCCAGTGTACTGCGAATGGGCTTTGGCTCTCTACCCAGCATTCCCTGCTCATTCGCAATGAGATTTTTTGTGCTGATGATGCCTGATCCCTTTGATACCTCGTGATCGCACAGGCTGGTATGCTTATTCCATGTGGGCTCTGTTGTTTCTGAGCTACATGGCCGCTTGCTTACCCTTCAGGCCTTTAAGACCTCAGACGCCATATCTTTTGATAGCAGGGCACCATCAGCTTTCTTGACCACATTTGCTTATGCAACCGCTTAGACTTCAAGGAACGTGTCGGGAAGGTGAGCATCATAGAATGCCAATGTAATAGAACAAGGTATTCTTGCAATGAGAGAGTCCTTGAGTGGAGGCCTAAAGGCCATCTGCTACCTTAATAGGAAACCTATAAATATATGGACATAGGTGTATTTCCCCATGCTCACAGATAAATATATTTACATCTGTGCGTGTCTTTCTTTAGACCTCTATAACTGGCCCGTGCTTCCTAGGTCGCTCTGCTATTCCCTTTCATTTCCCTCTTGTGCCCACTGCCATGCTCAGTCTTCATTTGGGTTTCAGTAAATCCCCTTGGTTCCTTCACCCTTGATCACGCCCTACCAGGATTCCTACATCGCCCTCACCACGGATTTGCATCCACTTGTTGTTCCCTTGTCTCTGGGTTTCTTGACATCACTCCCTTTCCCCCCAACTCCCTCTTTCCCGTGGCCCTCCCGCGAAGCGTTGGTCCCCTTTTTCTCTCCGGCAGATTGTGCATCCAGCATCTCTTTTTAGACATACAATAGAGGTAATAACATGCACAAACACAAGACAGAGCGAAAGCAAGCACCAAAAGAAAGAAAATAGCCAAAATCGAATGACCATCAAAGAAAACACAACTCTCAAAAAAGGAAAGCTCGTAGTTAGTTCACGGAATGTTTGTTGGCCCTTAGCAGTGTTTTCCAGTCCAGTCTGTGCGGGCACCAAGTCCTGCCCCCAAAGTCCTCCTTTAGCATTCCCTGGGGACCTTGTTGCTCCACCTCCTTACTCTTCTGCTGCACCCCCTTAGTGCTATGCCTCGGTGTGGCGGGATCCGTTCCCGCACTGTGTCTCAGGTGTTGTCCCTTCTAGGGCTATGAGTCTTTTCGGGACGTCGTGTCTCATCTTGGGCTGGCCATGTGGTCTTCTGTGTGGACTGTCTTCTCTGAGTGGGAACATCATCCTCAAGGCCTGGTGGGCCAGGATGTGCTCCATTCTTCCCTCCTCCCCCTTCGTCTGCTCCGTATTCTCCATCAGATATGTCCCTCTCCCAGAGCTGCAGATATAGTGCCATCCTATGAAAAAACATATTTGGGTGTGGGAGAGCGGCATGGGTGGGGGGAGGATCTGCTCAGATCTTTCGAGGGTCCAGGAGAGGGTGACTGCTCAGCTGGGCACAGGCATATGGGGCTCTGAGCTCTGGCTCCAGATACTGGTTGGGAATGTGGCTTTGTTGTTAACCAGTTGTGTTCCAGTTGGTCAGTACCTGTGTCTTTTTGAGTGAGTTTTCTCATCTGGAAAGTAAAGGTATTCCAGGGTCTAGTGTCCCATGTCACTAAGTGATCAAGAGGGGTTAACCCGAACCTGATTCAAACCATGTGGACATGTCAGGCGCATTCTAGATCTGGGGTGGCGATTCAGAGTCCAGGACAATGATAATGTCCAAGAGGTGATATAGGTGGCTTCGTATTGATATGGGAAGCCCACTGTGGAGGTTTTGTCCTTCCGCTGATGGCCACTTCAACTCCTGCTAAAAGAGTTTCACTGGCTCAACAGCCGAACCGGGAGCCAGTGCCATGAAAACCATGTGGCTAACTGGGACATAGGGCAGAGAGGCATTTTTTACCTTGATGGCTTGGGAAGCCCCCCAATCTCCATGCAAACCTTCTGGTGTGAGTACTTTGGAAGCAATCATAGGCTGACAGTAATTCCGATCTTTCCTTTGACAATGTGTCCGTTCTCTTTTTTGAACCTGAGAAGATGGCCCCTGTGTCCTCCAAGACATTTCCTGGCTGGCCCCCAACTTGGACAGTTAGCACGGGATCCTGGGGGCCAGTGAAACAGAGCCCTGAGACATTCCTTCAGCTTCCTCAAGCGTTATTGTCTCTCACTTGGGTTTTTCTAGGCGAGGACGAGGCCCGTCCTCTCTAGTGGAGGTTTGTCCGTCTCTCCTGGAGTTTTCAATGCAATGTTTTTTCCAATGTCTGTCTCTTCTGTAGTAGGCACCTGGATCCTTCCTTCCTCAGGGCTTGGCGGTGCCACAGGTCAGTCTCTCCGTGAGTGGGCCATGATCTCTTTTTCTGTGTCTCTGTTGTGTCTCATGGCAATTCCTAGTATTTTAGCTATATCTTTGTCTCTGTCGTGGTAGGGCCATCTGTGTTGTGATACACCCAATAAGACACTTCTACCAAATCACGAAGATTGTTCCCTTCAAATGCTTCCCATTTCTTTTTCATGTCTGAGGCAGGCTGAGTAATAAAGGCAATACTTATTTCCCTCTTGTTCTCAGGGGCCTCTGGGTCCTTTGGGGTACAAAGAACGCAGGCTTCCATCAGCCACTCTAAAAAGGCAGGCAGGCAGGCAGGCAGACATTTGCTTGTAGGCGCCTGAAAATTCTCACTGACCTTAGATAAATGCATAGGTTTCCTAGTTGTCCTGCGGAGGCCCTGCAAGAGAGACTGGTGATACCTGGCTAAGCCCTCTGTGCCTTACTGGGAGTTTGGGTCCCACATTATTCGTGGAGTGGTAAAAAGAGTTTCTCTCCACTGGGGAGTGCCCGCTGGCTGACCATCAGTTCTATTGACTGCTTTCTGGGCCTCTCTCTGGAAGGGCTCGCATTCCTCTGCTGTGAACAGCACCTGCAGAAGTGGCTGGCACTTGTCTGAGGTGGGCTGATGCAGGTGGAAAAGCTAGTCTAGCAAAGAAATCAGACCTTGTGGTTTCTCAGACAGGGGGTTTTGTTTATTCCAATTATGCAATCCTGGGGGAAAAATGGGACATAGACCCAAAAAGGGACTCTTGGGTTTTCCCCAGGTGTTTGGGCTGCTTGGCTTAAGCAGAGAATGCTGCTGACCAGTGATCCTTCTTGGGGGATGGAGAGGATATGCCAACCCTAGTGCACGTGTTGCGGGGTGACTTTAAAAGAAGTGATATTTCTCTTCCTTTTGCCCCCATGAACTGATAGGCAGGCAGCGGTCACAATGGGTCTTAAGCCAGCTCTCCCGCTCTTGAGTTGTCCTGCAAAGTGGGATAAAGAGGACGGGGATGGGGAGGGGAGGGGAGGGACGGGGAGGGACGGCCTCCACTTTGGTGGCTTTAGGAATTTGGACCGGTTGTCTTTCCTGGTCATGCTATGTTGTGTGAAATCTTGGAGAAAAGAACCCATTCTGTTGGGGGAGGGAGTAAGTCTTTTATATATGATGGCTTACTAGAGGCCCTGTAAAATCACACATCAATTTTATCAAACCCTCACCCTCACCCTCACCCTCACCCTCACCCACACCCTCCCCCCCACCCCCCTCACCCTAACCCTCACCCTAACCCTAACCCACACCCACCTCACCCTAACCCTAACCCTAACCCTAACCCCCACCCCCCTCACCCTAACCCTAACGCTAACCCCCAACCCCCTCACCCTAACCCTAACCCTAACCCCAACCCCCACCCCCCTCACCCTAACCCTAACCATAACCCCCACCCCCCTCACCCTAACCCTAACCCTAACACTCACCCCCCTCACCCTAACCATAACCCTAACCCTAACCCCCACCCCCCTCACCCCCACCCCCCTCACCCCCACCCCCTTCACCCCCAACCCCCTCACCCCCACCCCCCTCACCCCCAACCCCCTCACCCCCACCCCCCTCACCCCAACCCACTCACTCCCACCCCCCTCCCCCCACCCCCCTCACCCCCCTAACCCCCTCGCCCCCACCCCCCTAACCATAACCCTAACCCCCTAACCCCAACCCCCCTAACCCTAACCCTAACCCCCCTAAACATAACCCTAACGCTAACCCCCCTAACCCTAACCCTAACCCCCCTAACCCACCTAACCCTAACCCTAACCCCCCTAACCTTAACCACCCTAACACCCCTAACCCTAACCCTAAGCCCCCTAACCCCAACCCTAACTGTAACCCCCCTAACCCTAACCCCCCTTACTCTAACTCTAACCCTAACCCCCCTAACCCTAACCCTAAACCCCCTAACGCTAACCCTAACCCCCCTAACCCTAACCCTGACCATAACCCCCCTAACCCTAACCCTAACCCCCCTATCCCTAACCCTAACCAAATATCCCTAACCCTAACCCTAACCCCCCTAACCCTAACCCTAACCCCCCTAACCCTAACCCTAACCCCCCTATCCCTAACCCTAACCCTAATCCCCCTAACCCTAACCCTAACCCCCCTAACCCTAACCCTAACCCCCCTAACCCTAACCCTAATCCTAACCCCCCTAACCCTAAAACTAACCCTAACCCCCCTAACCCTAATCCTAACCCTAACCCCCCTAAACCTAACCCTAACCCTAACCCCCCTAACCCTAACCCTAACCCTAACACCAACACCCCTAAACCTAACCCTAACCCCCCTAACCCTAACCCTAACCCCAACACCCCTAACCATAACCCTAACCCCCCTAACCCTAACCCTAACCCCCCTAACGCTATCCCTAACCCCCCTAACCCTAACCCTAACCATAAACCCCCTAACCCTAACCCTAACCCCCCTATCCCTAACCCTAACCCTAATCCCCCTAACCCTAACCCTAACCCCCCTAACGCTAACCCTAACCCCCCTAACCCTAACCCTAACCATAAACCCCCTAACCCTAACCCTAACCCCCCTATCCCTAACCCTAACCCTAATCCCCCTAACCCTAACCCTAACCCCCCTAACCCTAACCCCCCTATCCCTAACCCTAACCCTAAACCCCCTAACCCTAACCCTAACCCCCCTAACCCTAACCCTAACCCCCTAACCCTAACCCTAACCCCCCTAATCCTAACCCTAACCCTAACACCCCTAACCCTAACCCTAATCCTAACCCCCCTAACCCTAAACCTAACCCTAACCCCCCTAACCCTAATCCTAACCCTAACCCCCCTAACCCTAACCCCCCTAAACCTAACCCTAACCCTAAC